>NC_136262.1:244526952-244651952 GCF_964187855.1 Myxine glutinosa | reverse complement strand
GCTATTTCAGCATGACAATGCCCCCATGCACAAAGCGAAGTCCATACGGTTTGTCAAGATCGGTGTGGAAGAACTTGACTGGCCTGCACAGATCCCTGACCACAACCCCATCAAACACCTTTGGGATGAATTGGAACGCCGACTGCGAGCCAGGCCTAATCACTGCCCGACCTCACTAATGCTCTTGTGGTTGAATGGAAGCAAATCCCAGCAGCAATGTTCCACCATTTAGTGGAAATCCTTCCTAGAAGAGTGGTGGCTGTTATAGTAGCAAAAGGGGAATAAACTCCATATTAATGTCCATGATTTTGGAATGAGATGTTCGACGAGCACATACGGGTGTGATGTTCGGATGTCCACATACCTTTGGCCCTGTCGTGTATTTCTAAATCATGATTTTGGACTATTGTGAATAAATGGTTCATATAACTTTTTGAATGTCCCTCATATTTACAGAAACTATTAATCCTCTTTACTTACTGTCTTATGTGAGAATTTTGGGATGTAAGTGCAACGTGGACCAGATGAATCAAGATGGGTTAAACATGTTTTTTTTATTACATGTAGTAAATTTTTAGTGTATGCAGTGTGGTACTTTTAATTTCTATACTATAATAACTTCATAGGTTCGGTATCCAGCTTTGTAAACATGACACAAATACTTTTTCCTGTCAAAGTTTTATTTTATCTACTGGGCATCTTTAGTATTACCTCTGCCACCGATGGTGGATGGCGGTTATGTTTTCACCCCCGTCTGTTTGTCTATTTGTCTATTTGTCTGTCTGTCTGTCTGTCTGTGAATAGGATATCTGAAAAAGTTATGGACGGATTCGGCCAAAATTTGGTGGAGGGGTGAAGATTGAAGACTCGGATCTGGATCTGAGAATTGTTTAAGTGATTCTTCACCATTGAGAGTTAGGTGCAAAAAACGATATATAGCACGATATGTCAAAGTGATCGAGTAATTTGGACAAAACTTGGTGGACAGGTTGGGTGTGACGAGGACGGATCAATTCGATTTTATTCAGTTTAGGATCCAGATCCGGGCTATCAGTGGGATAGAAAACCTAAACTGTTCAGCCTGGTGGAGGTATGCGCTCTATACCGAGTGTTGTTATAGTTACGATATGCAATTACATACCCTGTTGACGTGTGCAGTAATTAAATGAAGAACTGATGGTCTTTCATAATGTATAACTGCAGACCTGCAAGAGCATCATCCGATAGGATGGTGTACAGGTAGCGCACTTTACCTTTGCGGTGTCTGCTCTGGGTTTGATTCTCCACCCAGTTATAAACTATCGCGTTAGTGCTCCACAGGCATGGTGTTGCATCAACAAAAGCTCCATCACTCAGATGAGTGTTAAGCGGGATGTCATGTCTGCTAGCATTAGTTGCTGGCCGTTAAATATCCCACAGTGTGTTTCACGAAGAGTGGGGAAGTTACCCTGAACAAATTCCAATTTCCTACAATGTTCACTCCACAAGAAGGTGGGAAGAGTTACGGCTGTTAAAATAGTACGAGTACTGATACCAGCAGGGGGAGTGTTTGCCCAATGGGAACTCAACACCTTAACACACAATAACCAAGGACTTCTTCTAGTTATAGACAATCTGGAGATAAAAGTAGTCAATATAACTGAAGCGCAACTTCGAGTTCGACATTATTACGAGTATAATGGTATTGGGCCAAAATAATTAAAAGGCAACGCTGTGCTGTCTGTGCTCTCATGACCGAATATGATTTTTAAGGTCATCAACCCCACGTTGTGCCTTTTTACGCCGATCCCAGCTGAATAAAGAGCTGAAATCTTCAAGCGAAGTCGTATAGAAGTGCGATCTAGTGTAATTCATAGGGGTTAAATAAATATAGCCCGCAGAGCGGACCCACCACAGCTTGAACACACTGGGAGCAGAAGGGCGGGTGAGTGCACAAGAGGATAGCGGTTTAGCGGTGGTGGAAAATAGGCCTTCATGGGTGGTGCCTGGAGTAAAAGAGCTTCGACAGACTACTACTGGTACGGATGGAGTTGGAGCTCGCACCGCTCGCTGCAGGACGCTTCCTTCATGGGGGTGTGTAAAAGCGCGATAGGGCAGGCCTTCCTCCTAAACCGTTCCTCGTTGGATGATTTTCTTTCACTGGAACATTTTAAATGTTAATGCGGAAAAAAACAACACTCCATGAATTGTAAATGTTCATGCAAAAAGTCTACCAGGTAACAAGTACCATTTTCATATCAAAAGCAAAAATGTACAGAATCCATTTTATTACTGTAATCAACATCTATACTGTAGCACTTAGCAAACTTTTTTTTAGCAAAAAACTTGGAATTCATTAGTAATCATAAGTTCGTCACTACTTCAACTTTCAATGATTGTCCAGTATATTAAATCCATCATTTTGCACTTTATGAAATTGACCAAAACTTTGTTACACTGCTAACTTGTATAAAATAAGACGGAACCTGTTACACCTGAATTAGGTGAAAATATTTTACCATTCGTATTGGATTGTAATGGTATACCCTATTATATTCCATAAAAGAGCTAGGTGTTGGCTTAGCGGTTAGGGTGCCCGCTTGGGATCCTCGGGTCCTGGATTCGAATCCTGGTTGATCGCTGAATTTTCGACCCAGCGGGGTCGAAAAATTTCTCCTGATGCCTGTCATCCTTCATAGGTCGGCAAATTAGTACCAGTTCACTGGTAATTCCCTGTGCGTCGCAAGAGGCGACTAACAGGGTTGGTGGCAGGAAGGACATCCGGCCGTAAAACATCGCTTCAAAAAAGGGGACCACGGTGCCTGAAAAAGGGCAACCCCTGCTCTGCAGGGAAAAATGGTCTCTAAAGGTGGTTCTATTCCATAAAACTACAGATAACTGATGATCATGATATTCCCATATTCTTTACAGAGCGTTGCTGGGTGGGTGGTTTGCTGTTGCCTTCTCAACCATCAGTCAGGATAGGGATTTGTGCTGTTGCCTTCTCAACCATCAGTCAGGATAGGGATTTGACCAGAGCATCATCTGCTCATCACGAAGGGCACCGTGGGAGCTTGAAGGTCCACCACCTAATGCCAGTGGACGGTACACCAAGTTTATCCTCGATTCGAGGGGCGGCACACACATTGATGGCTCGGCCTGCATGCGGAACCCCATGGTGGTTAGTTTATAGCTTGGCCGACATTCGAACCCAAGATGGATAGTTCAGAGGCGAGTGCGCGGACCCATAGACCATCCTGCCAGCTCCGAATAACTGATACAAAAGTTTATTCTCATCATCAGTGGAACCAGACTCGGTGGTCTAATGGTTATTTACACGAATCACACTTGATAGGAAGTTCCTTTGAAGGTCCATTTTGAGTGATTCCACCATCAGTGCCTCAACTGAAAGTTAAGAGATTTGTTCAACAGGTTCATCAGGAAGTAGCAAGTTTGCAGGTGGAAATGCATTTTCATTTCACCTTATTATTGACCGTGGAGATTCTCCTGATGTCTAGTGCATCCATTTATATGATTCAACGATTTGATGTCAAATAAATTATTGATTATGTCACAATTGTGAAAATAATTAATACACCATTGCTATTAGGTCGAATTTTGTTTTCATTTCCTCTTTATTGCTTCCTCTTAGAAAATGAAAACATTGACGAGTTGGAGTAAACAGTAGGGTGATTATTGTGTCTGAGAAAAGGTTTTTTAGGTTTCAGTAGATGAAGTTTGAGCGTTGAATCATTTTCAACCTTGTATTTTTGAGGTTGAACGTGGCTTAGGCCTGAAACTTGACTCGGCCATGCCCACTTTCTCCGTCTCCTGCACAACTGGCCATGCCCTGCGCAGGTGGCCAAACAGCGGACCACAGCAACAGGAGGCCGCCATTAATCATGGCGTCTCCTTGGTAACACCCGTCAGACGGCTCCACTTGGCCATCCGTGGATGCCCCCAAAGGATCTAGCGATTCGCTTGGGCATTCAATCGGCTCAAAAAGGAATATTACAATATAAATAAAACACTCGCCAAAAGGCTCAGCAGGCCCGGGTGAAAATGACTTTGAAAATGACGTAAAAAATTCCAGATGTGGTCCAGAAAAAATAGTGCATACCTTCTCATAAAAGCCGCAGTCATGGAGCAGAGACACTTTTCTGGCACAGGAGTGGCACATCTGAAGGAGGCGGTGTATGAGTTCCAATTTTCACTCACCCTTTGCCTACCTCTTACAAGCAATGTTTGTTTCCACCATTTTACTTTTACCGGTGCTCAGCTCATCGGCAAAGTATCACCTCTTGAATTATAGCAAGCGGACGAAGAGGTAAAGACTCCCTGAGCGAGTTTCCAACTTTAAACACCATCCGTACAAGGTTTGCCCAAATAAACTTTAAAAAGGAAAATAAATGATGGGGATTGGTGCTGAGCATCGCTGTGTGCACAGGGAGGAATGAGATGGAGCCCGGTGGGGAGACTTGAAACTGTGGTAGGTTGGGAACACTGCGGCCGGCATGTTATTATTGGAAGGAGGGCGCGTGGTATAATGCTTTGCCAAATGGATCCCACTGAGTCGTCAACAGAGAGTACCATTGAGTTACACCTCCCTTTGCTTCAAAATATGACTGCCACAAAGTCCTCCCACGGACATCCCCTGCCAGCAAGGAATGAAAGGCTGCAGGTCGATGCAGAGTCACAGGGGTGGTGAAGACCGGAGCCACCCGCAGCAAAGTGCTTTGGCCTCTTTTCCAAGGTGTCCTAGGAAAACTGACCAAAGTAGAATGAATAACTAGTCTTGCTGGTGAAGGCTAGTGTTAGCCATTTTGTTACTATGCTCAATGACCTACAGCAAATTCCCCATCGTTATTATGAACCCAACATTTGGTCCGTCACAGGGTCCTCTGAAGACTCCGTGATGAAGGCACGTTGGAATGAGAAATCTGGGTCTAACTTGCGAGCAACATTCAACAAGAATTAAAAAATAAAGTTCGAAAACGTCTCTTAAAGTCTAAAACAATGGATTAATACAACTAGCAACGGTACCCACCCTACGGGCGGGGCTTCAATTGGGAGGCCCAAATGAAAAGGTAAAATATCAGAAATTGAAGGCATTTTTCATTTTAAACGATTCATATAAACATCCGTTAAATCATATCACACGCAAATCATCAAAATCTAAACAGTATTTGTGGAATTTCAATAAAAGCCACAGTCATCACTGTTCATATCGGTAAATATTATTCCATCGTGTTTGGTAAAACTCGAAAATTGGAAATTGGAAAAACAATATGGCCTATTTTACTCCAGGGAGTCCCAGGATTACCCACCCAAAATTTCGTTGCGATCGGTTCAGCCGTTTTTGCGGTACCTGGGAAGAGACAGACAGACAGACGGACATTTGGTGAATTATAGTAAGATTGGTTTAAAATTTGAATCGTATTATTCTTTTTTTCATTGACTGATTGATTAGCGCATGGAATTTTATTGTTTGATAATTGGTATGGTGACTACCATGATCACCATGATATATGTATGACGTCTGAAGTGGCAACATCTATACTTGCAAGGCAAGACCATTGTACGTTTGGGGGACGGAGTGTGGGGAGAGGTGTTTGACTTCTGGTTGGCTTCACTAAGCTTCACTACCTGGTGGCATGGATACTGTACACAGCAGACATATTGGAATTGCAATCAAGTTTGTTATATTAAAAGAACCCCGTGTTGAGATGAACACAACAACTACATTTTAGAAGAGTTTATTGTTGTGTGCTGGCATCCTGTGAAAATCGGAAATTCCTTCCATAATGCATGGGAGCATCCTCGAGCCTCAGTGATGGTGCATCCAACAGAACAAATGTTTTATTATTGAATTCCAGTCAAATATGCATTTGCCTGAGAGATGCATTATGTGCTTACCCTGGAACGATGACATTGATTTTGAAATGTAAAAAATTTATATAATGGGAGGAATTTGTAAACGGGTTTACTTGTTTGGTGTTCTCGTTTGAACCCCTCACTGTAACCCCAGGAGCAAATCCCATGCATTCTGTGCATTAGGTTCTGTTTATTAATTTAATTATTTATGTAAGTATAACATATTGTTGTGGAAATGGCTCCTAGGGTTAATAATGCTGAGTACAGAGCAATTATTTCCTTAAAATGAAAGTCTCAGCATAAGCGTAAATTAATTAATCATGTTATTAGATATGCGTCACTTATATGTCGAGTGGGAGGATGTCCACCGATCCCAATGTGTGTATCTAAAATTACCAAACAGCTTGACCCTCTTTTACCATTTTAAACAATGTAATCTGTCACTTATGTGCTTATTAAGAGTCTGACAGACCATGAGGTGCAAGTTTTGGTGGCAAAAGCCACCCGACCATGGACACCGGGCCATGTTACCTCAGATCTTCGGGGTGAAAGCTCATGGAGGAGTCCAGGCCGAGCGACGGCCAACGGTGAGGGAGCGGTGTGGAGCGCCATCGGTGACGCACGGGCATGTGCCCATAAACGTGGAGGCAAGGACAGGTGGAGAAACTTAGGAAACCCCAAATCCAGATGTGAAAAGCTGATACAGACATACCCAAGAAGACTCGAGCTGTAATTGCTGCCAAAGGTGCTCATACGAAATATTGACTCAAGGGGATGAATACTGTCGTGTGACTACCCTCTGTGGTGAACACCGCAGGGTGACACAGATGATCAAACGAGCTTTAACTCCAAGGTGTTCAATTCAATATGACGGTATTTGTTATATGCACGGGGAGGGAGGCCAAGGAGCTTCCCTTCACGGATCCCACCGGCAGTCTTCAAACCTGCAAGAAATAATTCAACCGACACAAGATTTATAATGTACAAGAAAATGCCGGCTTTATTGAAGAGAATGCCGGTCACAAAATAATGCACGATCAACCTATGATTCCTAATTGGAGCGCTCCCATACAGACCCAAATACAGACGAAGGGAAATATAACTGAAAAAATTAATATGTGTAGTTTGCGGCACTTAGCTCAAATCGGCTCTTGAATCTCGTCAGGAGTCGTCAAAACCCCCTCGTGTCCTTGGTGGCAAAACTGTAGGCTGCACTGCCGTGGGTGTGAACTAGGCCTCACGCACCCGCGTTCGCCCAGCCGTGCTCGGCTTCGTCATCCGTGCACGGGAAACCGCAGTTCTCGGTGAGTTCTTCCTCACGATCACTATGAAGATGTCAGAAAATGACCGTTCGTGATGAATCTTCCTTGCGCAAGAGCAATAGCGACCGTTCGCTATGGAATCCAGAACGAGCAGGCAAGAAGCAAAAAATGTCCGACGCTCTAATTGTTTTGTACGCGAGGCTCTGATGTCATCCCATGACGTCTCCGTGTCCGCGCCGATCAGCGAGTCCCATCTTACCAGTCCTTGTGCCAATCAAATCCCAGACCAATCACTGCTCTTCGAGGCATGGCCTCATGAACCTGCCTGTGCCTGTGTGCTCACCAAGTCGGTGTTATCAGCGCTGGTCCTCAATGTCTTGTTTCCGGTTGGTTTTTATTTAGTGTTATTAATTATGGTGTCTATTTGCTTGGCTTGGCTATGGTGTGTAGTGTGGTGTCATAAGGAACACAGGAAAATATTACAGAGATAATTACATACAGGGGATAAATTTACCCATAATCCCTCGCTAATTAACAAATCCCACCCCTCTCATGGGGACGAAGATACAAGCTCTTCCACGACATATGGTCGACACAAATTTCCTACTTATGATACATCAAGGTTTCTTCTTCTTCACGACAGTCGGAGCACACTAATCTATACATTCTACATGGCTCTAAGGTAATCATTGTCTACCCCCTACAAACATAACAATACTAATGTAAATTAGATATTTCTGTATTAAAATTTTAATTATTTTGTAAAGATTTCTAAAACAAAAAAATCCACTTTGACATTATGGGGTATTATGTGTAGATCAGTGACAAAACAATTCGATTTAATCCATTTTAAATTCAGGCTGTAACAACAAAATGTGAAAAAGTGTGAATACACTGTGGATTTTGTGAATACATACATGAAGGCGTGAATACATGAAGGCGTGAATGCATGTGTGAATACATGAAGGCGCTGTGGATTTTTAAGTAATAAAGAACTGAACGTGGTTTTTTATTCTAATAATTTTTTGAGGTGTTACAGTTAAAAAAGCAAACCTGTCAGTGTCAGGTAACACCCCAAAAAATTGCGATGGTCATGACGTCATCTGAGTGATGTAATCAAAGGCAAGGTTGTCTCAGCACACAATAGATAATGGCCGCGTAACTTGCTTTATACTTCTCAGAAAGTGAATTTGATGAAGAATCTTTGATCAAGAATCCTCTTACAGTCAAAATCGTTATAAAAACTACCCGAAGCAAAACTATCCTCGAGATGACGTATTGGGTCACGTGGGTAATCAAATCGCCATTTTTTAGTGGGCCGGGCCAATCGAGCGTAAAAGGACACCCAAAAACATTAAAATCTTCCTTGCAAGATATTTGTTCAAGAAAATAACAACGGTTAAGTGAAGCCATATCTATTAATTAAAGCAAACATGATTTTATGTGTCTGTGTACCTTTAAATACTTACAACAAATTTCAATGCAAAGTTTTGAATCTTTAGATCCTTTATTTATCTCAGAATGTACTACTTGTCCTTTAAAGTAATATGGTTGCTTTGTGGAATCTAAGAGAAAAGTTTGTTTGTTCATCTAATTGCTCAAGTTTGTCAATTTCAGGGTCATAATAATGTAGGCGAGTTTCACATATGGTTGTGGTTTTCTTTTTACATTGTCCCATGATTGACCTTTTGTTCAAGCACATGAGGGCAATGAATCTGCACTGTGCGCAATTGCCAATCGCACATCGCTGCTCGGTCTCGAAGGAGAGGATAAATGAAATGAGGAACGTAAATACATCAACGTAAATTTGCATCTGATGCGTCGTTTCAAATTTATTTGCATCCAGACACACAACGTCAATGTCGTACGACATCGTTTTATCGGAAATTATTGTTTCCGCGGATCATTGCGGAATTTGCAGTCTTGATGATACATCAGAATTAGAGCATTTGTCTCTCAGTCACCATAAAATTGACACACTTAAAGTGGGGGGGGGGGGGGGGGGGGGGGGGGAAACAACATGTGGCGAAAGGGTAAAATAAATAAAATCTAGATACCCCTTAACCCCTTATTATTCAATAAGAAAACAGTTTGACATTGAGCAATTAAAAGTTCTGTGCACATGAGCATCATTATGCCATAAGCAATGCACGTGTAACTGTGAATCAAAATGCTCAATACTTCTGACTCTCCGTGTCCTTTTAACGATGCAACAACACGATGTTTGTGAGTTTACATATTATTACGTTCATGTGGAGTAGGCAATGGATTACCTTAGTCCAGGTAGAATTGTATAGATTACCATGCTCTGTATGTCACGGTGAAGAAGAAGAACCCCCATGTAACATAAGTAGGGAATCCGTTTGACCGGATGTCGCGTAAGAGTGTATCTTTGTCCTCATGACGAGGGGTGGGGTTATTTTAATTAGTTAGGGATTAAGGAAAATTAATCCCCTGTATGTAATCACCTCTGTACTTTTCCCCTTGTTCCTTAAGACACACACCACACCAGCCATGCATGCTACACCTAAAATAAACAGTAAATAAAATGACCGGAACAGGACATTGAACAATAACGCTGGCACCGCCACCTGCCACATCACAACATCAAGCAGGCAGGTCCATGAGGTCACGCCCCGAAGAGCAGTGATTGGTCCGGGATTGTTGAGCGGTGAGAGGGACCCACTGATAGGGGCATGCACGGGGATCGTCGGATGATGTGAGGGCCTTTGAGAATAAAAGAATTGAGTCCCGACATTTTGCCCTCTTGCATGGGTACAGTCATTATAAGCAGACACAGTTTATACCCTCTTGTGTGGGTACAGTCATTACGAGCAGACGTAGTTTATACTCTCTTGCATGGGAACATTGGTGCCGTGCGGTCACAGATACTATTGGCCTCTTGAGTCCTGGCTTTGGTGACGAGCGGCCGCGTGTGCATCTCTCTCGGCATCTGGATTTCATCACGGGCGGTCGTGTCCCGGCATTTTGTCTGGTGGTCCCTGGCTTTCATCGGTTAAATCGACCGCTTTGTCCTTTCCTTGGCTCGTCGGTGCCGACTGGGCGTCGTCTGGGTGCTGTGTGAAGCAGACGGCGAGTGGATGGGCACTGCCTGCTCGCTTCGTGCTCGGCGGCTAGAGGAGCGAACTGCGTGCCAAGGCCTGTCCCCGCGAACAGACGTCACGCCAGGGCGTGCCTTTCCCACATGGGGACGCGGGACCTTCGACGGTCCCGGATGGTCACGGACGCCAGACGGAGTGCAGGCAAACACACCTCACAAACACTTCACATTATTTTCACCTTTATTTTTCCCCTTGTGTTGTATACGAGTCTGTATGGGGGCGCTCCATTTAGGAATCTTGGTTTACTGTGCATTTCATATTCCCTGGCATTTATTTTCATTAAACCTGTTTTTATTGTCCATTTTAATTCCGTGTCGGGTTTGAGTTGATTATTCAGGTTCCAAGACGTCCAGTGGGGTCCGTGAAGGTAAGAGCTTCGCTGCCCTCCCTTGCGTGTATAAAGAAGGTTCGCCATTGTTGACTGAGTGCCTTGGAGTGTAAAGCTTGTTTGGCTATCCGTTCCAGGGGGTGTTTACCCCGGGAACACGACAATATTATATTAAAGATTTAACTAAATACAATAAATAGTGCCAAGTTATAACCAATGTTCTGTAGAAGACTCATTGGAGCAAAAAAAAAATTAAGACAGGAATTTTGTGATTATATAACATGAAATCATTAATCGCTTCTGCCACCGAAGGCGGATGGAAGTTATGTATTCACCCCTGTTTTTTTGTCTGTCTGTGAGAAGGATATCTCAAAATGCTGTGGATGGATTTAGGCGAAACTTGATGGGCAGGTTGTGTGTGTGACAACGACGAATTGATTCGATTTTGGTGAAGATCTGCAGAGGTTTTATTGATTATTTACCAGTAATCAGGGAATATTATCAGAAATCTGGGAAATCTGGGAACAAATTCCTTACCAAGAAATTTCTTCACCAATGTGTTTGTAAGGGTGTCCACTAACACATTTCAAAAAGTTTAAATTCAAGTCCCCTAGGGGAACCCGTGACAGGGGTCAACAGGGGTCAATTACCTTTTTTAAGATCAAATTTTTCTTATATTTACATTCTGGGTCACAGTATCCGACAGGAAGCATCAAAATTATTCAAAGTAGGCTCATTTTAAAGCTAAGAACATATCTGACATGGTGATACCTAAAACAAATCAATATGTTAAAAAGTTTACACAATTTTGAGCAAAAAATAATAATTTTTTGTCATTTTTGGGGTAAAAATTAACTTTTCTGGTCTACAATTCGTCTTCTAGGTAGATACCCCTTCGTTTCATTTTTCTGAAAGTTTCCAGCAAACTGCCCAAGATATGCAGCCTTAATGTATTATAAATAAAACATTCTGGTATTTATAAAATTGAAACTATGAAAGGTCACTGACCTTTATTGTTTTCCCTTATTGTAACATAAATTGTAATAACCGTTACTGGGAATCCGGAATCGGTTTACCATCGGTTCGTCCGCTTTCGTGTAAGGGTTTAAATCGATACTGCTCCACAATGTCAAATACCTCAGGAGTCGAGGTCTGAGTCTTCTCCAGACTCTACATCATCAGGGATACAGTTCATACATGTAATGCCTGTACAACTTCCGCATGCTGAGATACACTTGACACCATTCTTCTTGCAGTTGCACCGCCGGTTGCTGCAATCTCCAGCACAATTGCAGGTCGTGAACCGGAGCAGCTCCTCAGGAGCCACGGGGTCTACTGTTGGAACTGGCTCATAACCACGAACCCCTACCGTCCATCCATAGTCACTGGGGTCCAAAGACATGCTCTGCAGCAGCATCCAGTCCCGGGTTTGGAGATAGGCACGGAGAGAATGCTGTGCAGCTGCACCCTCTGTTGGAGGTAGAGTCTCTGGTTTGATCAGCCCGGCCGCCGCCTTCCGCGAGAACATGTATCGAATTGCACCCAAAGTAGTACCTGGTTCATGGTAAATGTGCTGGAAAATCGCAATACCAGCCCCGATCACCACGTCCTTCGTAGCCCGTACGTCAAGGAAGATGTCCATATGTTCATCAATGTCCCCTGCACAAAACCTGTCAAATAGAGGCGTTTTCCCATGGCCCCCGATTGCAGAAACTGTATCACAACCGGTGAAGGCGTGAGTAAAGAGCAGGTACCGCCTCTGTCTTTCAGAGAGAGCTTCTCGGATCCTCCTGACATCGTAAGAGCCCTTCGATGTGGTTAAGAAGAGTGGATGGTTGGTGCTTGAGCCATGGTGTACCAGCATTATCAGCACGTCCGCGTCTTCCGCCCGCACCTGAAAATAGAATAAGATATGATCAAAGCGTCTTGAATTTTGCAAACACGGTGAACTTAACAATTGAAAAGTTATTTAACTATGCTACTCTTCTTTTCTGAGGATAAATGCACTTTCATAACAATGTGGCACATCAAAATACAATTGACGTTACAAAAATGACGATCATGTGTTTACTGATGCCCAGTGCAGCACAACATTTGCATTTGCCAAATAAAAAAATAAAAAAACATTGCCTCTTCTTTTTTTATTTAACTCAGTTAATTAGTTTTATATGTGCTAATGTCAAGGTTTTCTTGTTTTGTTTTATCAACACAGAAACAAATCAAAAGTAATCGTAGTTGATGTAAGTAAAATACCTACACAAAATTTTACTGACCTCAACAGAGTCATCTGTAGCAGCAGCCAGTGCCGCTCTCACAATCGAAGTGTCAGCATCATTGTGACACTGCTCCACGGTGATATGACATTTCCGGAATGTTGAAGAGAGGAGATGGATGAGCTCACTCTTGTTATGAGTGTTGTCCATGAACTTTGCCTTTGGTGTCAAATGTATCATATCCGGTCGAATCTGTAGATCACAGCAGGAGTTCTTGGTACGCCAGATGTGGTCGTGATCTTTTGGCGAGCTGTTATAGCCATCGAAGACAACAGTGATCTTCTGAGACCGACGGCCGAGACACTGCACGTAGCTCAGGTAACTGTCGGCAATCTCCTGCTAAGTCTGACCTTGTTCCCACTTCACCATGTAGAGAAGCCATCCGCCATCAACCACCAGACTGGAGCAGGCTTGGTCAGTGAGGTCAAGCGGATCGGTCAACTCATTCAGGCTAGTCTTGGAAAAGCCTGCCTTGTTCGCCTTGTTCATTTTCTGATCTTTGTTGCTGAACAAGGACAAGGGGAAGGGAGTCAGCTCATACTTTAAGCTTGTCTCGACTGTCATATGCCGTTGGGCGAAAATTATCAGTCGGTTGAACAACTTGAGTGAGTTTAGGTGAATCTTCTTCTCATTGACCTTGGGAATCTTTCTGAGCGACGACAGGGCCTGTACCTTGAACTTCACCTGCATGGTCGATGTCACTGACTTTCAGTCCAGCTTTATCTGCATCTCCCTCCCTACTTCAGCCGCTCTCTCAGCATTGACTGTGTCATCTGCAGTGCTCGTGAATCCTGTTGAGAAGGATACAAGCAAATGCTTGTCTCGATCGTGGTTGAAGGGATTGTTCTCCTCCAACCACTTCAGGGCAAGTCCAATCATTTCAGCGTCTCGCTTCATCCGAGTTTTGGCAAGGTCTTTGTGGAGTGGACCATGTTTCTTGGCACCTTCCTCCATGCGCTGGTTGACATCGGAGAAGTGGTTGAGGGTTTGTACCCAGCACTTGTGGCCAGAATCACTATTCCTCATCCTCCCTCTGCTCAAACCACCTTCTGACTTGGCCCCCTTCATCAGTTTCTGCTCGATACAGATGTCACACCAGGTGCCAGACCAATCATGGCAAGAGTAACGGACAACGTGATTCCCGTGAGCAGTGAAACTTTCGAAGGTCTCCTTGTATCTAGGCGAAGTTTCGAGTTGCTTCATCAGCTGACAATACAGCCGTGCGCCCTTGGCGTATTGATGATGCCCCGCAGCTGAAAATGTGTCCAGCATCCTGGTAACAATGCAGGACAGGTGCCCATCATGGTCTGCAAGTCGTTCAGTTTTAATGAAGATCTTGATGTTTCATGACGTGCTGACAGACAACAACCGCTTCTGCATACGCCAACAGAGTAGGGTAGCCTTTAGGAGTTGCCTGTGCGAGCTTCTGAGCTGGCGTCTCCGGGCCTTCACAGATGAAGCAATTGAGCGGAGGTGCAGGAATAATGTCTACGTCCATACTGCTAGCCTGTACTGCCCTACAAAGGAAAAAGCTAGGGTTAAAAAATTAGGGTAACAAAAGAAAAATACCTGTAACGGTTATTACAATTTATGTTACAATAAGGGAAAACAATAAAGGTCAGTGACCTTTCATAGTTTCAATTTTATAAATACCAGAATGTTTTACTTATAATACATTAAGGCTGCATATCTTGGGCAGTTTGCTGGAAACTTTCAGAAAAATGAAACGAAGGGGTATCTACCTAGAAGACGAATTGTAGACCAGAAAAGTTAATTTTTACCCCAAAAATGACAAAAAATTATTATGTTTTGCTCAAAATTGTGTAAACTTTTTAACATATTGATTTGTTTTAGGTATCACCATGTCAGATATGTTCTTAGCTTTAAAATGAGCCTACTTTGAATAATTTTGATGCTTCCTGTCGGATACTGTGACCCAGAATGTAAATATAAGAAAAATTTGATCTTAAAAAAGGTAATTGACCCCTGTTGACCCCTGTCACGGGTTCCCCTAGGGGACTTGAATTTAAACTTTTTGAAATGTGTTAGTGGACACCCTTACAAACACATTGGTGAAGAAATTTCTTGGTAAGGAATTTGTTCCCAGATTTTTGCAATATTCCCTGACTACAGAGAGAGAAACAGAGAAAGAAAGAGACAGACAGAGAGAGATAGAGATAGAGAGAGAGAGAGAGAGAGAGAGAGAGAGAGAGAGAGAGAGAGAGAGAGAGAGAGAGACAGAGAGAGAGAGAGAGAGAGAGAGAGAGAGAGAGAGAGAGAGAGATAGATAGATAGATATAGATATAGATATAGATATAGATATAGATATAGATATAGATATAGATATATAGATCCAAATCGATATACAGTCGTGGCCAAAAATATTGGCGCCCTTGCACTTTTTTCAAATAAAGCACAATTCTCTCTAAAAATAAGTTGAAATTGACAAAAGTATTTTTTCTCCACAATTCTTTACTTCATTGTTAATATTACAGAACCCTTGTTTTTGATTCAGAACTGAATATATCCTTTCAAATCAGAAACTAAAAAGAAATGGCATTGACAAAATTATTTGAAGAAGAAGCAGGAATGTGCACTTGCACGTGTCACAAGAATAATCATATGTACACCAGGAGCAGATGAAAACATTTGTGGATTCATTTTATTATGCTAACTGCATAATGCAAAGCAACTTGAGGGCTGTCAACTACCATCCTCCTGGAGGCCAGTATTCCTTTAATCCCTGGAAGTCTGTTTGGTAATCCTCGTTCTGCACTGCTGGCAAGACCACCGTCACATGAAGTAATTATTGGCGTGTCCTCAAAATCATTTAATTTCAGGAGTACAGTGCAGTTATATTGTTTGAAAAATGGAGCCATTGTTTGAATGACCATAATTTTTCCAGGGGATTTGTTTGTGGCTGAAATTTTCCCCATAAACAAAAAAAAAATTTGTTTGAAATGCTTGTGCGCTTTTCCATGAAATTGGCTACTTTGCAACTAATGATGCATTTTTCATCACTCACCAAGCCTTGAACACATTCATAGACGTGTTTTTCCAGAGACTTTGATGTTCTAGCAGAATGAATGAAGGTTTTTAACCAGATTCGGTGGTGTTGTATGGTTTGAACTTCTGCCCCGACTCTGGGAGGTCGACTGTACGAACTCTTGTGGAGTTATACCAAAGACTTTAACAATGGTATTTTCTGCTTCCTTGCTTGATGCTCAGCATTTTAAAAGGATAGAGCAGACAAACGACCGCAGGCTGGCAACCATTGCGCAGGTTTCATTGGCCTAATGGCCTCCTCCTGTGTTGAAGTTCCTTCCTCCTGCCAAGTCCTGCAATGAGTAGTTAATTACAATAAATACAAATGGTTACTCGCAATTTTTGCGTTAAAACAAGAACGTCCCTCAGTAGAGCGCATACCTCCACCAGGCAGAACAATTTACGTTTTGTATCCACTGATCGGCCGGATCTGGACCAAAATCTAATCGCCTTGTTCTTCTTACCTAACCATCTCATCCACCAAGTTTTCTCATACGTCGCCCACAACTTTTTGAAATATCATGCTATACTTTGTTTTTTGCCCTATCACTCAATGGTGAAGA
The DNA here is from genome assembly GCF_964187855.1 of Myxine glutinosa. NCBI lineage: Eukaryota > Metazoa > Chordata > Myxini > Myxiniformes > Myxinidae > Myxine > Myxine glutinosa. Next base: position 244,635,506 of record NC_136262.1, on the reverse strand, counting down.
ATCTCTTCAGAAATTAAAACCTAAAAATTCTGGGCCCTGTGCTTTTTCTGGTCTTCATCAATGATCTCTCTGACTCTCTTGAAAATCCTCTCTATCTCTTTGCTGATGACTCCACTCTCTGCCGCTCCATTCCTCATCCCTCAGATCGGCAGTCTGCAGCCTCCTCACTCTCTGCAGACCTGGACAAAATCACAGACTGGGCAAACAAGTGGAACATGTCTTTCAATCCTGACAAATCTCACACTCTTACAATGTCTCTCCGAAAAGACCGAATGGACAACCCTCCCATCTACTTTCTGAATAATCCTCTCCAAGAAGTTCTGTCACTCAAGCTTTTGGGTCTCACTATCTGCCATGATCTTTCCTGGGAAAACCACATTTCCAAGCTGGCCTCCAAAGCCAGTCGCCGACTGGGCATCCTCCGTCGTGCGAAGTCCTTCCTTGGCACACCTGAGCTCCTCACCACATACAAGGCTTTCATCCGCAGCTCAATGGAATACTGCTCTCCCCTCTGGGCTGGTGCTCCTGCCTCACACCTAGCTCGTCTTCACGCTGTTGAAACCAAAGCGTTCAGAATCATTGGAATCTCCCGTGATGAAGCTACCTCCGAGGGCCTTTCACTTACTCACCGCAGGCAGGTTGGTGGTCTTTCTGTCTTCTACCGACTCCTCTACGGCCTTGCTCCTCCAGCTCTCTCTGGGCTCTATCCCCAAAATATTCCTCAAGGTCGCACAAGATCTGCCTGCAACCCTCATGGGTTCTTATGGGAAACTGCCAAAATCAAGACTCTCTGCTCACCTTCACTCTTTCATTCCTCTTTTCTCCCGCCTCTGGAACAAACTTCCCCACTCCCTTCAATCCCACTCCTCCCTCCAGGTCTTTAAAACAGCTGTTCACCACTATCTCTTATCTTCCCCCATCCAAAACCTTGATCTGTTCTACCCCCGCTAATTTCACCCCAAATCCTCTTTTTTGAAATACAAACTTCTTTCCGGGAAGTCCTTGGTGTCCTTGTGTTTATACTTCTCCCACCCCCCCCCCCCCCTTTCCCACGCCGCCTCCCCCCAAGCCCTCTCCCTCCCACACATTCCCGATGTCCCTCAAAAATGTTGTGTTTATGTGCTTCCCCTTCTCTCCCCATCTTGTCCACCGCTCCCCTTTTTATACAGTTTGTTTGTTTGTCTGTTTGATTTGTTTGTGTGATAAATGTTAGCTCTTTCACGAGCCTCGATTATGTCTACAAAAAACCAAAAAAAAAAAAAAAAACTACCCGTATCCGTATTCGGACCTTTACCAAAATCGAATCGATTTGTCCTTGTAACACACACACAACCTGTCCACCAGTTTCGTCCAAATCTGTCCATAACCTTTTGAGATATCGTGCTATATATGGGTTTTAGCCCTATCACTCAATAGTGAAGAATCAGTGTAAATATTTATCTGATATACTGTATCTGGATCTGGATTAAATCTTCACCAAAATTGAATCAAATCTTTCTTGTCATAAGCACAACCTGTCCACAGAATTCCGTACGCATCCGCCCATGACGTTTTGATATATCATGCTATATATCGTATTTGGCCCTACCTCTCAATGGTGAAGAATCACTTTAAAATTATCGGATCCAAATCCGGATTTTCACCAAAATCTAATCATTTCATCCTTGTTATATACCCAACCTGTCCACATAATTTAGGCCGAATCCGTCCGCAACTTTTTGAGATATCTTGTTCACAAACAGACAGGGGTAAAAAGATAACCTCCATCCACCTTCTAATTGTATTCGTAAAAATGATACCAATGGCATATCAGATATGTTCTGAAATAATCCAGGTCCTTAATCCGGATATCTTCAGCTGGATTTGAACCACACTCTTTGGAACAGCCAAATATCTTCACCAACTTTCTGTTTGTTTTTTAGTGCAAGACATAACCTAATTTTTCAATGAACATTTATTTTGTGCTTCTGAAATGTAATATTTATTCCGTGATATTTCAACCTCGTATGACTGAATTTGTTCATTTGGTATTGAAGGACCATCAGCCTTGTGAGTGAGTACAAATTGGGAAGGACATCCATTGAGGAATGATGGTGTATTTATGTCCTGAATTGCAACATGGAGTACGAGAGAGTTCATAGAACATGATAAACCAAGCAGTGTTCAGGTATATACACTTCTATTTTATTACAATGATGATTTTAAAGATCGTTTTAAAAATCTGGAAGTTTAGTGCGATTGAAGCAATCTTATACATCACCCTTATACACCAGGCTGCACCGTCGAATAAATTGTCCAAACCCATCATATTTAACGGGCCTTTTACGAGTAAATTGATAAGATAGATGGACATGACCCAATTGCTTAACCCCGCTTCTTCCTTTACGCGCGTGGGGTAAAATATGTTTTCAACTTTTATACTAAGTATCTACGAACTGAATAGCACAATAAATAGGTGGGATTCAACGAGTTTCTTCGAACCACGAAATAATGATCCTGCACCTGCAAAACTCAGCACAGATCTTAATCCCTTTAATTGTCGTTGTATAACCTGCAGTCTTCTTCTTCGTTCATATGCAGCACAATGCTGTGGGGTAGCATCATTGGCTGAGGGGAAGGCTGTGCTGCTGATGCAATGCCCTCTGCTGGTTAGGACAGGAATTTAGAATTTTTTCATGGTGCGAGCAGTTATCACTGGTGCAATTTTGGCACTCTTAAGCTTCCAAGATCTTTTCACTTCATTCTTGAGATCTCGATATTTGGTCATTTTCTTGATCTCTGTGTTGTTTAGACCAAAATTACTGGGTACTGCAACTTTAATGAGTAATGCCTTATTTTTACTCTGCGCTTGCGAAGCGAAAAGCGGGGTTAAGCATTCAGTTACGTATGTGTGCCGTGTGCTGTACGTGTGCCGTGTGCTGTGTCTGCATTTTAAAAATTCATTTTGCCAGCAACCGTTGGTCCGATTGACACGAAAGTTTACCATATCAGCACCTCCGCCTGTATATATTTTTTATTCATAATGATGACGTCATAGGTCACGTGGTACTGACGCCATCTTGGAAAAACTTTACACCTCGATATCTCCCAAACCGCTCTATGGAAAAAAATTGAAACATGGCTGATTGTCGAGTACTCACCATGGGGAAAAAGATATGTTGACGGTGATGTCATCGGTGCCTTAATTATGACGTGATAATTCGACAAGTACAACGCTTGATCTGATCAGTATGAATAAAACAAAAATTCCTCTGCAACTGTTAGTCCGATGGACACAAAATTTTCAAAATATGTGCGGCTCCTGCATAATTTTTTAATGATAATCATGACGTCATCGGCCATGTGGTACAGGCGCCATCTTGGAAAAACCGAAAAATGTTGCACCTCTATATCTCCAAACCCGCTGCATGGAAAAGATTGAAACATGGCTCATTGTAAAGACCTCCATATGGGGAATGGGTGTTGTTAACGATGACGTCATTGGTGCCATAATTATGACGTCATAATTCGACAGGGACAACGCTTAGTCTGATCAGTTTGAAATGTATTGAGCGTGATCTATGCATCAATTCTATTCGAGAATATAAATTTATGATGTCATTGCTCACGTGGTCTGCTAGCCATATTGGATCAAAGAAAAAAAATGTTCAAAAACAGAAGAGTTGGCTCAAACAAGTTGACTGCACAGGGTAAGTATTCTATGAATACCATTTAGTTTTTACCTGGCACTTGCGAAGCAAAAAGCGGGGTTAAGCATTCAGTTACGTATGTGTGCCGTGTGCCGTGCCTGCATTTTAACAATTCATTTTCTCAGCAACCATTGGTCCGATTGACACGAAATTTTACCATGGAAGCGCCTCCGCCTGTATAATTGTTTTATTCATAATTATGGCGCCATAGGTCACGTGGTACAGACGCCATCTTGAAAAACTTTCACCTCGATATCTCCCAAACCCCTCAATGGAAAAAATTGAAATATGGCTCATTGTCAAGTACTCACCATGGGAAATAAGATATGTTGACGGTGATGTCATTGGGGCCTTAACTAAACCACCGTTTAGAGGCCATTTTTCCCCGCAAAGCGGGGGTTGGCCTTTTCGGGGACCGTGGTAGTTGTTGTTTTTTTTTTGGTCCCCTTTTTGAAGCAATGTTTTACGGCCGGATGCCCTTCCTGACGCCAACCCTTTTTGCCACCTTCAACGACAAACAGGGAATTACCAGTGAACTGGTACTCAATTAGCCGACCTCGGAAGGATGACAGGCTGAGTCAACCCCCCTGGCATTAATTCGGCGATCGACAGAGATTCGAACCCAGGATCCTAGGATCCTAAGCCGGCACCCTAGCCGCTAGCCCAACACCAGGGATTAACTTAACCTTAACCTTAACCCTAGCCTTAACTATGACGTCATAATTCGACAGGTACAACGCTTCATCTGATCAGTATGAATAATAAAAAAATTCCTCTGCAACTGTTAGTCTGATGGACACGAAATTTTCAGAATATGTGCAGCTCCTCCTGTAGAATATTTTAATGATAATCATGACGTCATAGGTCATGTGGTACAGGCGCCATCTTGGAAAAACCGAAAAATGTTGCATCTCTGCAAAACCGCTGCATGGAAAAAATTGAAACATGGCTCATTGTAAAGAACTCCATATGGGGACTAGGTGTTGTTAACGATGAGTGGTGCCATAATTACGTCATTGGTGCCATAATTATGACATTTCAACAGGGACAATGCTTAGTCTGATTAGTTTGAAATGTGTTGAGTGTGATCTATGCAACAATTTTATTCGAGAATCTAAATTGATGATGTCATCGCTCACGTGGTCTGGCAGCCATATTGGATGAAATTTTTTTAAATGTTCAAAAACAGAAGAGTTGGCTCGCAACAAGTTGACTGCGCAGGATAGGTAATCTATGAATACCATCTAGTCTTCATCCTTTTTGTATCTGAGTACTATATCTGGTCACAATGCTTTGCTTTTAATGTTCATGCTGGATGGGATCATCAGGTCGTACATGAGCATTATGTGCTTGTTTTCAATGAATGCTTTTGGTTCATGTTTCCATGAGTATTGTGGAACTGGGATATTGAAATTTCTGCGGATGTGCCAGTGGATCAGTTCAAATGTTCAAACTGCACTCTGACACACAGTTCTGCATGTTTCAGTCGTTAAGGCAGCAGCCTCATTACGGATGAATTCTTTCAAGAATCTAAAGTTCATAGGATTCCTCGCATGCACTTTGTGTTTGAGGAAACCCCAAAGGAAGAAATCACAGGGTGTTGAAAATCACAAGACCACGGCGGCCATTCAACCTGACCACGACGGCCAATCCATTTGTCTGTAAAGTTCAATTCAAGGGCCTGGCGTACACTGGCAGCATTATGAGCAGGCGCACCATTATGCATGAACCACATTTGGCCATCATCGAGTGTAAATACATGCTGCTCCAACATTAGAAGGTAACTTGCAGCATTCACATTTTCTTCAAAATATATTGGTCCAACAATGCCTCCAGAAGAAATTCCTGCCCAGACAGACGCACTAGCTTGATACTGGACGTTGTGCTCAACAGTAAATCGTGGGTTGTCTGCTGCCCATATCACGCTGTTATGACGATTCACAGAACCAGATAAAGTAAACTTGGATTCATCTGACCACAAGATCCTGTTCTGCAAATCATTGTCCTTATCCATTAACGCAAGCAATGTCTCACATGGCTTAACATGCCTGTCAAAATCATCCTCAGACAGTTGGTGAATTAATCTGGGTATGTATGGTTTCACATTGAGGTCTTTTTGTATTCTTGGGATCGATGATCGGCTTATGATGGTGTCATTTGATAAACGATTAGTTGATAATGGTGTGTTACTGTCGAGTTGTTGTTGAATGACCGCTCTGCTTTCCTCAGTTCGAACAGTACGAGGCCTACGTGGTGACTGTTTTGGAAGAATGCTGCTGGTTTCATCAAACTGCTTGTTTATTCTGCCGATGGTTCTTCTGTCAATTGCGTCGGCGCCACATTCTTTGACAAGTTGTCGGTGAACTTCAGCCAAATTTCCAGATACAGAATACAAGCGTACAGCGCAAATTTTCTGTCTCACGATATCCTCCATCATATTAGAGCGTCTAATTCACAATGAACTGAACTAATGCAAAGACAAACGCATGCAGCACAGTGAGCGAAGCTCACCCCGATCCATATCATGTGATGCACCTCACCCTGTTGCATATCACGTGATGCCTGTGCGTGTTGAAGCGGTCACATCCATTTACGAGTAATCATGTTTTGTTTTGCACCAAAGAACAATAATAAACGTAGTTGTTGGTTGCAGGTATCGTTCTTCAAAATGTGCCCAGGGTTTCTGGACCACCCCGTATATATATATATATATATATATATATATATATATATATATATATATATATATATATATATATATTGTTGCGGACGCGGTTAAAGATGTTATTTTACCGAGCGGTTGGTATTACCGCGTCCGAACAGTTACTCCCCGATTAGAACCCGATTCCACCCGACGTTGACCAGATCGCACCGCAGATATTCAATCGGGAAACCTCTAAAGCGACCGAAAGAGAATGAAAAGAGAAGAAGACAGAGTACAGAGGAAGAACAGATTTATTATACACACACAAGCAAAAAGAAAGAGCGACCAAAATTATTTACAAGCAATGGATGGAAAAAGCAGTCACACAGTGCATCGTTAGCTTATTATATTCAATTTACTTAACCCCAAGACAACGAGTAGGACAGACGACGTTCACACTTACACGGGGGATATTGCAGGCAGGGATGGCTTGAGGTGGATTGCTGGAGAGGGAGGCAGGGTCGGAGGCAGCAGCTCTCAATTCCTCGCGGTTTTGGCGGGAAAACCCTCCGTCGCGTATCCGCTGCCGATGCTCTAGACGTCACACGCTGGCTCGGTCACACCTGCTCCTCTCCTTCTGGTGGAGCCGTCTCCCTCCTTTCAGCGCGTCTATCCTTAGCTGGTTTCCTCTCCGAGTACCTCTCCTCTTTGGCTTGGAGCGTCTCGCATCTCACCGCTCCTTTCGTATGTCACCTCTTCGCTCATCTCCCATCTGGTCATCTGGTGAAGCAGTCCCTTACAGTCGCTTTTATCACTCCGGGCGGAATCAAGCCGCCGGCTGCGAGGGCACGCCTACCGGGTCGCTAACCACGGTGCTGGTTAGCCAAGTGGGGTTGGCTCACTCCTCCCCTCTATGACGAGGTGGAGACACGCCTTTCTTCTCCGAGATTAGCACATGGGCAATGGCGGCTTGCGGGATTGAACACCACTCGCACCCCTTTTGAAAGGAACTTTGGAGAGCGGAGATGTTTGGGGAAATTGAAAGGGCCTACGCTTATTTTGTTTGATACAATGCAAAGTCAATCTAGTGGGAAACACATATTTAGCCTACATGGAATAAGGAAATACACTATTTAAAAAGATATATCATGGCCTACGTGTAAGTTTCATGGAATTAACTAGGAGGACGGCTGCGACCATTATTTACATTACGAGGGTGTTACACATAACAAAACCATACTTTTCACATTCGTTACACTTCCTCCAAAATTGTTACACTTCTCAAAAACCGTTACACTTCTCAAATTCGTTACACTTCTCAAAACCGTTACAATATATATATATATATATATAATATATATTATATATATTATATATATATATATTATATATATTATATATATTATATATATTATATATATTATATATATTATATATATTATATATATTATATATATATATATATATATATATATATATATATATATATATATATATATATATATATATATATATAATATATTATATATATATATATATATACTATATATATATATATATATATATATATATATATATAATATATATATATAATATATATATATAATATATATATATAATATAATATATATAATATATATATATATATAATATATATATATAATATATATATATAATATATATATATATAATATATATAATATATGTATAATATATATATATAATATATATATATAATATATATATATAATATATATATATAATATATATATATAATATACATATATATATATATATTATATATATATATATATATATATATATATATATATATATATATATATATATATATATATATATATATATATCATATTAAGTAAACTAAATACAATCGTTTTGAGATGTCTCTGATTACTTTCCAAAAATATCAGTAAAGTTATTTAACTTTCATTTCGGCTACATGTTGATTATAATATTGTACTTCATACAAAAATATCGGAGCAAAAATGTCGGAGGTCCTCAAGCTGGCAGCGGCTTGGGGTAAATTTGTTACCCGATCACCATCGTGACAACACAGGCAGTTGATAAAAATCTCGATCCCTTGCAGTCTGTTTCCTAGAATGGCTTATAGAGAGGCGGTGCGTGTCAGCGTTGAGTAATATAAAGCGACGTAATGCAATTAACCTGAGGCTTGGTAATGCAAAGTAATGGAATTATTAATTTATGAAACGCAGAGTTGATTAAAAAACCTTTACGAATAATAGGCACAAAATTGGAGGAACATTTCAATTTAGGTGCTTGCCTCTGACGGATGGATTTTTGTAATGCATTAGGTTCATTGATCGGAACTGGACCGGTTGGCTCATCACGCTTGACCTCTAGCCTCTGCTGGTTCCTCTTGTCCCAAAGGATGGCACACCTTCCATGTGAACTGCCTGCTATCCTACTTTTCAGCCGCTATAGCCAACGTTTCTCAGTGACATCTCTTTGCTAGACGACAATCTTTTTATTTGCCCACGATTTGGCAAATATCTAAGAAACCACATTTCCGTACCACTTCTGGTTTGACTGGCATGATATCGTTTCCTCATGCAATTATACAGCAAAATTGATGACCCGACAGATAACCACCATGCTAACTGCATGTAACCGACGGAAAACAAAACGTAAAAATTGTCCAAACACCCCAAATGTGCACGTAATGCGTTTTAGATATTATCGTCGTGGCCCCAAGAGGATGAAGGGTCTCGTTCCATTTTCATTCATAAAAAGTGCCACCGAGCTTGAATGAAGAGACTTACAATAAAGCTTGTAGAACTGATTGATAGGCAAATGACTGAACAAGAAGGGCACTCTCTAATGGCCGTCACGTGCTTCAGAAAATGACATGCCATGACCTATGTTTGGAGCTCATGTATCTCATTTGCTAAATTTGCGTCGGTTCTGGAAATCAAACATTTCCAGCATTCATCTTCAATTTATTTGCAGATATGTGTAATCAATCTCATGAAAACAAATCATGCATCAAATTTACTGATATAGCTTGCAATTGGTTTTGGCCTTGTGTTTTGCCATGTCAACAAAGTAGCAGATTTTGCACTAGATTAAAACTACCACAAATTAGTTCTAATAAGGTGCTGGAGGTTTAGTTTGTCGAAAAGGTGATTGCTTTTTCAACTTTCAAATGGCAACTCTATTGTATAATTTTTCTTGGAACTTTGGTGGCTTCCGCAAGGATGATTTACACATCAAAACAAGCGGGGACATTCGCTGTTATGCTATGATATGCCAATGCATTTACAAAGTGAATCACCGTGTGCAGCTCAAGCTAGTAATTTAAAATTCACTGCAAATTCAGATGTTTCATTGCTCAGCTTGAGAATGGATGGAGTAAAAAGTAATTCGAGTCCAGAGTACAGAAAAAGCAAAGCAGTGGAGAGGTGGGGGCTGGGGGAATGTGCTGGCAAGGAAAAGGCAGTGGTGAGATTAAAAGGGCGAAGGGAGTGAAATCGACATGTGTAACTTGCACTCATCAATCACACATGCCCAATGCCGTCCAGTGCACAAAGCCCTCCCACAGAAACCATGCAGTCACCCTCGTGGCTGGCACATTCATCCCCTGCCATTGTATCCCCGTGGCAACTGTGTTGCGTCCTCCATTGTTGGGAAAAGGGAGCTTTGGCTTCAGCTCGCACAACACCTGCCTGGTGAGCCACAGTTGCCAGACTGAGGGCCACTTCTAATCCTGTGTCAAGACTTTACGTAGGATTTGCTTCAAGAGGTTTTACTTCTCAACCTCCTATTCTTGAAGATCGTGCTTTAAGAGATTGTGCCTCTTAAAGTTTAACTTCTGAAGGTGGAGCTTCAGGAGGTTTTTGCACCAGAAAATTGTGCCTCTGAAGGTTGCACTCCAGGAGATTGTGCTTTAAGGGATTGTATTAGTGAATGTGGTACTCCAGGAGATCTTGCTTCTGAATGTTGCACTCGAGGAGATTGTGCTTTAAGAGATTGTGCCTCTTCAAGTTTTACCTCTAAAGGTGGTGCTCCAGGAGATTGTGCTCTAGAAGGTTCTCCTCAATATTGTGAAGATGGAATGAAGCTTTTTTCCTGAGTATATATATATATAGTCGCGTGATTACCTTGTGTGGTGAACACCGTAGGGTTGCACGAATGACCAATCAAGCTGTTACTCCAAGGCGTGCAATCAAATGGCGGATAATATGCGTGGGGGAGCAAGAGGGAAAGAGGAAACCGGAGCCTTACCTGAAGGGCTTCCCTGTAATAAATAAACTCACCCGCAACGGATTTAAAATGTACAAAAACAAATACTGGCTTTGTGAGGAAATTACCGGTACAAAATAAAACACGGTAACACTAAAATTTCTAGATGGAGCGCTCCCACACACAGAATCAAATACGGACAATGGGAAATAGAGCAGTGAAAGCAAAACGTGTTATTTAATTGCACTTAGCTCGACTTGACCTGTGCGTCTCGTCAGAACTCGTCCAGGCCTTCGAGGTAAAATGCGCTCGCTCTTTGGCGGGAACTGCCCATTCGTTGGTGGGAACCGCTCGTTTGTTGGCGGGAACCGCTCGTTTGTTGGCGGGAACCGCTCGTTCGTTGGCGGGAACCCAGGCCTCGCTGTGTGTAGCACTGCAGCGAGCCAGCAGCGCTCGTCCAACCGTCGCTCTTGCTTGGAAAGCTGCAGCTCTTCCTCCTCACGACCACCAGCAGGATATCGGCGCACGGTCGCCCGTGATGAGATCCAAAATCAGAGAAGAACTAGAAGGGCGTTGATGCGGAGAGAGATAAAAATGCGACCGTTCACCAACAAAGTTCAAAGCGAGCAGGCGCAAGAGGGAATCGGTCAGAGCAAGGAGCCATGGAGAAGAGAACATAGAATGTCCGCTGGCACGTCAAGCCAAGAAGAAGAGCAAAGAGAGAAAATGGCCACTCGTACGTTCCTTCACCACCCAGACTGACGTCATCTGGGGTGGTTCGCCAATCAGCGAGTCGCTCCCTACCAGCCCGTTCCTGCTAGCAGCAAGTCCCATCTTACCCCGGCCTTGTGTCAATCAAAATCCTGACCAATGACTGCCCTTCTGGGCGCCACCCTCGGCCCGCCCATCCTGTGCGCTTCCAAAGTCAATGTCATTAGCGGCAGCGCTCAATGTCCTGGCTTCCGGTAGGTTTTTAATTAGAGTGTTTAAATGCGGGCGATTGTGTGGCTTGTCTATGTGTCTATGTGTCTATTGTGTGGTGCCAAAAGGGACTTAGGAAATAAATTACAGAGGTAACGACATACAAGGGATAAATTACCCATAATCCCTGAGCTAATTAACATACCCCACTCATAATGGGGACGAAGATACACCTCACATGACATCCGGGCTAAACAAATTCCCAACTTATTACATGGTGGTTCTTCTTCTTCACGACAATCGGAGCGTGCTAATTTATACAAATCTACCTGGACTAAAGTATCTCTGCCCCCACAGTGAAAGACACATGAAAGCCCACTTGGAGTTTGCAAAAAATCACCAAAAGGACTCTCAGACTGTGAGAAACAAGATTCGGTGGCTTTCATGTGTCTTTCACTGAGGAGAGGCTTCTGTCTCGCCCCTCTGCCATAAAGCCCAGATCGGTGGAGTGTTGCAGTGATGGTTGTCCTTCTGGAAGTTTCTCCCATCTCCACACAGGATGTCTGGAGCTCAGCCAGAGTGACCATCGGGTTCTTGGTCACCTCTATTACCAAGGCCCTTCTCCCCCGATTGCTCAGTTTGGCCGGGCGGCCAGCTCTAGGAAGAGTCCTGGTTGTTCCAAACTTCTTCCATTTAAGAATTATGGAGGCCACTGTGCTCTTGGGAACCTTCAATGCAGCAGAGATTTTTGTAGGCTTCCCCAGATCTGTGCCTCGACACAATCCTGTCTCTGAGCTCTGCAGGCAGTTCCTTCGACCTCACGCCTTGGTTTTTGCTCTGATATGCATTGTCAGCTGTGAGACCTTATATGGACAGGTGTGTGCCTTTCCAAATCATGTCCAATCAATTGAATTTACCACAGGTGGACTCCAATTAAGGTGTAGAAACATCTCAAAGATGATCAAGAAAATGGGAGGCACCTGAGCTAAATTTCAAGTGTCATAACAAAGAGTATGAATACTTATGTCAATGTGATATTTCAGGTTTTTCTTTTTAATAAATTTGCAAAACTTTCTAAAATACTGTTTTGTCTTTGTCATTATGGGGTATTGAGTGTAGATTGATGAGGGAAAAAATGAATTTAAACGATTTCAGCATAAGGCTGCAACATATCAAAATGTGAAAAAAGTGAAGGGTCTGAATACTTTCTGAATGCACTGTATATATTCAGTCACGTGAAAAAGTAAGTGCACCCCATGTAAAGTTTTGACTTTTTCAACATATTTCAACATACATCTATTTGATCTTCATTTCAACAATATTGATAGATAAAGGTGATATAATATAACAAATATCATGAAATATTTACATTTTGTAGTCCATTGTATAATTTAAATAAACCTAAATGCAAATTTCGCATGTGGAAAAAGTAAGTACACCCTTGGCTCTAATAGGTGGTATTGCCCCCTTTGGCAGAAACAATCTCAAGTAGGCGTTTCTTATAACTGTCTACCAGTCTCTGACATCGACTGGGAGAAATTTTTGCTCACTCCTCCATGCAGAATTCTTTCAGCTGTGCGAGGTTTGAGGGGATTCTTGCATGCACAAGTCGTTTCAAGTCCACCCACAACATCTCGATGGGATTTAGATCCGGGCTTTGACTTGGCAATGCCAGAACCCTCCATTTCTTTCTTTTCAGCCATTCCTTGGTGGATTTACTGGTATGTTTAGGGTCATTGTCAAGTTGCAAGGTCCACCTTCGGTTGAGCTTCACCTTTCCGACAGATGGCCTCACATTATCCTCAAGCACCCTCTGGTACAATGAATAATTCATAGTGCATTCTATGATGGTGAGCTGCCCAGGCCCTGATGCAGCAAAGCTGCCACAAACCATAATATTTTCAACACCATGCTTTACAGTTGGTATCAGGTTCTTGTGGTCAAATGCTGTCTTTGGTTTTTGTCAAACATGTCTTCTGGTACTGTGGCCAAATAGCTCTACCTTTGACTCATCGGTCCAGAGCACATTGTTCCAGAAGTGCTGGTCTTTGCCGAGGTGTTCAAAACCAGCGCAGGTGCAAATGATTAGAACATCGTTAGAGAGGCTCTTGGAGGAACCTGTCTTATTTAAACCTCAGACATTTAGTTTGGTTTGCTCTTTGTTGTTGAAGTGTGCGGCGTCACCATGCTTGGATCAAAAGAGCTCCCTGAGGCCTTCAGAAAGAAGGTTATAGATGCCTACGAGTCTGGGAAGGGATTTAAATAGATCTCCAAACAATTTGAAATCAATCATTCGACTGTCCGGAAGATCATCTACAAGTGGAGAAGATTCCAAACAACTGCCATCTTGTTCATCCCAGGCCGCCCCAGCAAGTTCAGCCCGAGAGCAGAACGCAAGATGCTGAATGAAGTCTGAGAACCCCAGAATGTCATCACGGGACCTACAGGTAGCTCTTGCCACTGTTGATGTCAAAGTGCATGAGTCTACCATTGGAAAGAGGTTGCACAAATTTGATCTACATGGGAGGTGTGCCAGGAGGAAACCTTTGCTGTCCAGAAAGAACATCAGGGCAAGACTAAAGTTTGCCGATGAACACCTATTCAAAGACCAGCACTTCTGAAACAATGTGCTCTGGACAGATGAGTCAAAGGTAGAGCTATTTGGCCACAGTACCAGAAGACATGCTTGGCAAAAACCAAAGACAGCATTTGACCACAAGAACCTGATACCAACTGTAAAGCATGGTAGTGGAAATATTCTGGTTTGGTTGCTGCATCAGGGCCTGGGCAGCTCACCATCATAGAATCCACTATGAACTCTTCAGTGTACCAGAGGGTACTTGAGGATAATGTGAGGCCATCTGTCGGAAAGTTGAAGCTCAACCGAAGGTGGACCTTGCAACATGGCAATGACCCTAAACATCTATCTATAATTCCACTAATCTCTGTGTGTATGTTTGTTTGTATGTTTGTATGTTTGTCTGTGACCGCTGTTTCTCGACAACTACCGGTCCGATATACTTGAAACTTGCCAGGTATATTGCTGGGGACCCGAGGATGTGCCTTTTCAAGGTTTTAAATTAATCGCAGAAGTAGTTACCGAGCTATGTCCAAAAAACGATTCAACCAATCAGAGAGCAGCGAGCTATCACGTGTGCCGAACGTGGCGAACAGACTCTGCCTCGGATGGCACATTTGAGAGCGTATTCATTTATTTCCCGTCGGCAAACTATGTTGCCGTTAAACTATGTTTTAAAACTAATAAAAACTAATTTGCGATTCATCGTATTCATCGCTTCACATTTGCGACAGTGAAGATTTCACTTCCGGCAGCCAATCACAGAACGCGTTGTTGCGAGCCCGAGAGCCTGCGCCATTACGGTTCGTAATTCGATTTCTTCCGGAGAAAATAATAATTTCTCGATTTCTTATGCGCATTATTTCTCCCAATTCAGTCAGAGCGAAGGGCGGAAGCGAAGAGCGTTGTTTTTTTTGTTTACGGGCGTACGGGCGGGGTAGAGCGTACGGGTAGCGTTTTTGTTTTTTTTGGGCAAGGAACGGGCACCCACGTACGGGCATGCCCTAGTACCAGTAAATCCACCAAGGAATGGCTGAAAAGAAAGAAATGGAGGGTTCTGGAATGGCCAAGTCAAAGCCCTAATCTAAATCCCATCGAGATGTTGTGGGGGGATTTGAAACGAGCTGTGCATGCAAGAAACCCCTCAAGCATCGCACAGCTGAAATAATTCTGCATGGAGGAGTGGGCAAAAATTTCTCCCAGTCGATATCAGAGACTGGTAGACAGTTATAAGAAACGCCTACTTGAGGTTGTTTCTGCCAAAGGGGGCAATACCACCTATTAGAGCCAAGGGTGTACTTACTTTTTCCACATGCGAAATTTGCATTTATGTTTATTTAAATTATACAATGGACTACAAAATGTAAATGTTTCATGATATTTGTTATATTATATCACCTTTATCTGTAAATATTGTTGAAATGAAAATCAAATAGCTGTATGTTGAAATATGTTGAAAAAGTCAAAACTTTACATGGGGTGTACTTACTTTTTCACGTGACTGTATATAAAGTAATGACTTGCGGTTGGGATTAAAATCAAATGAATCCATTTTTAGTTCTCCAACCCTTAATGAGCAAACAAACAACTGATAGTTTTCTTTGATTGGATAGTTGCACTCGAAGGCCTTGCGATCGTCATTGACCCGTTGTCTCAATGTTCTCCCTGTTTCTCCAATATATTCAGCCCCACAAACACAGGGAACCATGTATACCACCCCTGCCCGGTCATTCCTTGGAAGCTTACCCTTAACATGCATGAGTGCCTGTTTCATGGTGAACATAGGTTTGTAACTTACCCTCACACCTGCCAATTTTAACACTCTGCCAATCCTTTGGGACACCCCCTGGCACAAAAGGCAAAACACAAAAGCTTTTGGTTGTACCCGTGTGGAAGACCTGTTGTGAGGCTTCGCCAAGATCGCATCCCTTTTTGGTAATAATCTGTCCGGGTAGCCATTGGTCTTCAGCATATCTTGTAGATGTTTTACCTCTCTCCATTTTCTTTGATTGTCGATAGTAAATCACGTGCTCTTTTGAGGAGCGTGTGCACAACAGCTCGTTTGTGGTCCATGGGATGGCAAGAGTCAAAATCCAAGACCCCAATCAATGCCCTTCTGGAACAACTCGTGCCATTCAAATTTAAACCGTACATCAAAACCGTTGCACCACTGAAACCACACCTTGGGATGTCACCTCAAAACAACCGTTAAATCACACGTTGAATCAAACAAATATATATATATTGGTATCTGGAATCTGGTTCTCCAACCTAATGAGCGAACGTCATGACATCATCGCCATGCATGTCCACCTTGCCTGCAAAGCTCCAGGGGAGCCATCTAGCAGTGCGTCATTATGGATTATAAATTCAGATACTGTCACAAGTGCATGCAAAACTCACAGTTACCGACCTGGTTTCGCCCTTGTTGGGGCTTCATCAGGGCAACCAAGTGAGCCTTCCATTCACTTGTAACTCTGAAAACCTTTCAGTTTTTATATCAGTCATTAAGCGACCTTCAATACACCAGGTTGGTAACTGTGAGTATGAGCCTTCAATGCAGCAGGCTGTGCTGGTGAGATTTGGACGTGGGGTCCGACTATGGGTGTCATGGTACGACCTGGGCCCCACTGGGGGTCTGGTGGAGTGTGGCGTCCCTTGTCCATCGGGGCACTGCCCGAGCAGGTGTCTCGGGCCAGCAGGGTCACTAGACCCTGGTGGGGGTTAAGACCTCCAGGAGGTCCGACGTCGTTTCTCAACAGGCCTGGGATGCTGTATATTGAGGACCACTAGGGGGAGGTGTTGTAGGTCGCGCTTTGGTGGCGGCATCACGGATGGCCAACATGGGCCTGATGTTGTGACCGCCCGGGCATGCAGCCTGCAGCCTCTCCCTGAGACTCTGGGACAGCCAGCATGTGGTGACCTGCCATGCTGTGCTGGTCTATGGTCGTGGGTCGAACCGCATGGACAGGGATGGATTATAGCCCACTGGACAACCATTGGGGCATCTGTGGAACATGATGGTGTGAGAATGATCTTCCACAGATGATCTATTATGATTTGTGGACTCTCGGTGTTACGTGCTCCTCCTCAAACCCCGGTCACGGTGTACCTCCGAGCCCTGAGAGGAGTCACGGCAGAAAGATGTGTTATTCTGTGTGTAAAAGCTCAATGGTGAAACCGCACCAATTGTTACCAACAAACAAGTATTGTATTAAGATCACACAAGAATAACAGTACAATAACAATATTAATCAATTGTACAACCAATATATCATTCCTATGATGGTACCATCAGTTTCGTACAATATAAATCACTGTGCTCCAAGTGAGCGAAAATAACATTCCCAATGTCTCTATCCCGGCTTCAAGCCAAAGTCGATCCACGCTCCAGTGATCGTCAGAACGATGTTGTATCGAGACCAGAATCCCGCTCGGTTGACAGTCACACTGCCAAAGATAGGCAAAGGTTTCCTCAAGAGGCGGCTGGGAAATCACACCTTCGGGTATGGACGTTCAACGGCTCCCAATCGGCAAACTGCAATTTCCCACTCAAAGTCCACGTTACACACACACACCAGGTTATCGTCTGGATGCGTTGAAATGGTTGAAGCGAGGAGAAAAACCTGGAGCGATACGAAATCAGGCACGAGGTAAAATGGCCAACAGTCCGTTCTCGAGACGTAACGGCACTCTAATGATTATCTTCGGAATCAACCGCAAAATCTGTCATGCAGGTTTATCTGTCACAGCGATAACAACTCTGTTGCAGGAATCCCTTTCCCAGGAAACCCCAAAGTTCGCTAGTGACCTCCGTTCGCCAGCATTTGCTCCAGACCTCCAAACAGCTCGGCTCCTTCTCCGACGTCACTCGCTCCGCCTGTTTCTCCTCTTTTTCTTCCTCTTCCTCTTCTTTTCATCGTCCGGTTCCTGGTCCGGTTTCCGGTTTCTTTTAAAACACTAACTTTTTTTACCTTTTGAAAACAGCTATCTCCAATTCACTTAAACGATAACAATAATAGTACATGCAACCAAAAATGTTTACAGTGGATGAGAACCACAACAACGGAAGTGACGAATACGTAACACTCGGCTTGGGAAGAGAGCCAAGGGATGGAATTGGGAAGTTGTAACGAGCCGAGCATATGGGCCATGCTCGGCTGGCATGTGTATGGAGAAGCACCCTTCTTTGGTGAGATTAGTAAAATGTGAAGAATATTTCGCATGGGTAATGAGGGTTAGATGCGAATTTAAGGGTGGATTTTGGTGATGCCATGGTGGACACTGACAGCAGTGGCACCATTATTGATCCAGGTGTGTTCGACTAAAGTGTTGGAAGCTGGGAAAAAATTGATAGGTTAGCAGGACACAGCCTTCAACTGGCTGCGGGGGCGACTGCGCCGATATTTGGGACTCGGGGTAGTGGAGATGTAGTTGGGTAGTCTGGGGGTCAATGTGGTGCTATGGGTGTCCGAGGTGTGTGGACCATGTCTTCTGGGTGAGTCTCCTGGTGGAGCATGGCTGTCTGCTAGACTTTGCCATGGTCAAGTGTGGGTGGGCACTGGGGGCTTCAGTTGTGTGGACTGGGGGATGTCGGCGGTGCAGGTGACATGATGTGGATGCCATGCACTGCAACCGCTACCCCCAGAACCTATGTTTGAGGGAATGGTAGTGTTGGCAGCAGGTGCTCACCACATTGGCCAGCGAGGGGCTAGTGCGGCCATGTTCCTCGCAGGGGGGCTGAAGGATGGATGGTGGGTCGCACCCTTATGGACACTCATGGGCCATGTTGACGTTTCGGCTGCTCAGCTTATCCCGATGGCCCTTGCACGGTGGATGTGCGGAGCTGTCGTAGCCAAATGTAGTAGTGTAGTGATAGTCACCGTTGGAGGCGGATCCAAATCCCTGCCAGTACAGTGGGAGAAAATTGCAATTTGGAGAAATTTGATTGGTCCAATGGGAGAAATTTTGGGATTCTGTAGGGAGGATGGCACTTTGGACCTGACCAACTGGCAAATACCTGCACTTAAGGTAAGTGACTTTGATGTGTACTGTCCCAGGCTTCAGGACTTGCTTACGTAAAATGGGACATGTAATTTGGAGTAGGGAGCAGGTGAGAGTGATGGCATGGCCGGTGAAGGGATTGGAATGTGTTCCACACAGTGTCTTGTGGGTGGCGTTTGTTTTTGTGTGGAGGTGTTTTTGTTTCATGTGGTGGTGAGGTTGGAAATAGAGTATGAGTGGTGATTATTGTGATGTGTTTGGAATTGCAAAGTGGTTTAAAATGTGAATGGGGATTCCACATAATGGCAGGCCATGGCAGCAACGTTTGGAAATATAATTTGGTACATCTTTTCATGGAAATATGTGGATGAGAATTGAATGGCAGCGGGGGAGGAAATGTTTTTGTGGATTTTGTGGATGGGGGGTTTGGGAGGGGGAGGTGTGTGTGTCTGCCAGTATGGATCAAGCTCTAGAGGAGTGATGACTGCAGCTCCCCTCTGCAGTGATTACCCCTGGCAGCCAGTGGTGTCTGGAAATTGGAGCCCTTCGGTGGTGGGGTCTGTGTGGGTGCCCTCGGGTGAGAGACTCCCGGTGACCCGTGAGGCTGCAAGGACGCCTGAGGTGACAGAGTCTGGTGTGTGTGGAGACCCCCACCGGCGAGATGACAGCGTAAGGAGCTGTTTGGCTGTCACAGGGCCAAGAGGTAAAGGGAAAGGGGGGGGGGGGGGGCGCGAAAAAGTTGTAAGTCGGGCGACTTGTTTTTGGGACTGTGGGCACCACAGCCTGAAGCGCCCCCACCATCTTACTTGGACGGTACCTCCCCGCTGCCTAGTGGAAACGCACACACGTGTATGACATCTATGCCATGGTCCTGAAGGGGAGTGAAATACGTGTATAATGGTTTTCGTGTTTTGATGATTTTTTGGAATGTGTATGAGTGGTTATGGGTTTGTGTTGAATGAATGTGGGCGAAATCCACTGAGCCATGTCACTCACTTGTAACACCAGGACAGGGCCCGCAGAAATTTGGGGTGCATTGGGATGGCCCCGCAGGTAACGTTGAGTCATGTGGCATCCATCAGGGGACTCGGTCTGTAGGAAGGGGTTGTTTAAATGTTTTATTGGAATTTTTGAGTTTTTGATGGTTAAGTTTTGTGGTTAAGATAGGTTTTTGTGTGTTGTTTGTTTCCTTCCTCCGCAGGAACAACCAATCATAATTGTGTAAATATTTGAAATGCATGGTGTAAATATTTGAAATGCATCGTGTAAATATTTGAAATGCATGGTTGTTTAAGGGGGTAGCATGTTAAGGAGCATAGGTAGGTAGCTTCGGCTCACTTCACTCAGCCCTCCAGATTTATTTATTTGGCTAAGTAAGTGTGAGACAGTAAGTATTAAGACTGGGAGGGTAGCGCCTGCGGTGAACCTTGCAGGGGCTGCGGTTCAAGGGGGGGGGGGGGGGGGGCTGTGTAATGAACTTTGGGGTAGTAATATATAGATTCAGGTAGATCTGTATAGGTAGATGCTCTGATGATCGGAGGTAGAAAAAATCATTTTGACGTACATAAGTCAGGGACCTGTTTAGCGCGGATGTCGGATTAAGCTTCTATATTTGTGGACATACGAGGATGGCCTTGTGCTAATGATTGTCGGGATTATGCTAATTCCCCTGTTCGTGAGACCTTGCGATTTATCCTTTGTCCCTTAAGGCACTATGCCAATCGACACTAGGCAGGCCTTATAGCACCACACATACTCATTAAATTCCCCCCACAATAAAACTCACCGGAAGTGCAGGCAGGAAGCACCCACACATTGCGCCAACATTGCCATAAAACATTGTTCAGGCCGGCTGAGGCCATGCCCACCTCGTGACGGATTGGTCGAGGGGTTTGATGGGGAGATCACACCAATGGTAGGGAGGGCCAATTGGCACACAGCTGAAGCCCAGAGGCAATAAGGAGCCAGCTGATTGGCTAAGGGGAGATTATAAAAAGGGAGTGTGTCCGACATTTTTTCTCTCTCCCCGCTATCTCTTGTGTTGGACCCTCTCTTGCTTCGGACCTCTCACTCTTGTGCCTGCTTGACGTTCTGGACCTCGGAGCAAGCGGTTGTGTGCCGGCATCATCTCCTGGTTCCCTTGTTCGTTTGGATGTGAGGAGGAAGAGAGCGCAGAAGAGCTGGGTTCTCCATGTGAGCAACGCGCGTGCAAGGGCGGCATGCCGCTGGAGCGTGACGAGGCAGGGGCGAGCGAGACGTCCGGTGAGGCCTGGCAGTGCGCGAACGAGGCAGACTGAGGCCTACTTCCCAACAACGACCGGGCGGTTCCCGCCAACACACTGAACGAGTCGACGAACCCCGACGAGACCCCGAGTGGTTGAGCTACCCCCCCCCCCCCCCCCCCCACACACACACACACGACGCTTTTATTTTCATTTAAATTCTCACGTCGTGTGTGTTATAGGTCTGGGGTGAGGGATCCCAATTTAGGAGTTTAGTTTATCGTGTTTCCTTTGTCCCGGCATTCCGTTGTAAATAAATCCTTATATTATTTTTCCTGTATATTCTCACCTGTTATATGCTCACCTGTCACGTGTCCAACACCGTTTTCTACTACATTTCACATTGTGAAACTTATGAGACCGCTGTGGATGCTTTAAGACAAATCTCCGTGAAACCTTGTAGTGCTTTGTACGTGAGACACATGCTCACTCCGCGGCGACAGGATCCTTCGGAGCCTCTCAAACGTTATCTTCAGGAATTGAGAAGACCGGAAAGGACTGCATGACTGAGGCTCGAAAGGCCGCTGAGATAACTGATGATTTGATGTGAGACGCCTTCATAACTGGCCTCTCGTCCCCGGCGATACAGCGAAGATTACTTGAGAAAACAGCTATGACGCTCCAAGATGCTTATGATCAAGCTCGCATCCTGCAGCTCGCTCAGACTCGCTCAGAGGCATATGGACGGCCTTACATAACAGCAGGAGCAACCGCTGAAGCTTACACAGAGCTGGCCCCTAATGCCGAGTGACCCTTAGTGGCGCCGCGGCCGCTCCAGGAGCTATCGACGCTCCGCCGGCACCCAAAGAAGAAGCCCTGTGTACGAATGCTGCGATCTCTCCTTCCGAGTATGCGAAGTGTTACTTTTGCGGAAATAGTCGGCACGCACGGGCTCTTTGTCCCGCCAAGGATGCGCTGTGTCATACTTGCGGGACAAAAAAAAGGACACTTTGAGAAGGTTTGTCGCTCGATGAAGACGCGACGTACTACTCTCGCAGGAATTAACACTTCGCGGGACGCCCGCTCCGCGGAGCCGACTCTGTCTCAGAGCCTCTCCAGTGTGGTGCTTCTTGTACTCATTGAGGGGAAAGCTGCAGATGCCCTGATCGACACGGGAAGCAACGCAAGCTATGTCTGTCAAGCGCTGGTCAAACAGCACGAGTGGACGATCGGCCCAGCTACGAGGCGAATCTACATGGCGTCTTCAGGCCTGTGGACGCGCACGAAGGGGATGTGCATTGTTAATTTGGTTGTCAATGATGTTGTTTACCCTGATATAAAACTCATGATAATGCCAAACTTATGTGCCGATGTGCTGCTGGGTCATGACTTTTTGCATAGACATGGGCGGTTGGAAATGCAATTCGGAGTTGGGGAGAATACTCTTTCTGTTTGCCGTCTGGCTGAGATGGCTATTGAGCCCCCTGCTCTCTTTCCGAGTTTAACTGCCGTTTGTAGACCGCAGACCATAAAGTCTAGACGATATACTCGCGCCGACAAGCAGTTCATTGCTGATGAGACTAAACGATTGCTGTGGGAGGGCATTCTAGAGCCTAGTAGTTCTCAGTGGAGGGCCCAGGTGCTTGTGGTGCATATGGCTAATCATTGGAAGCGCATGGTTGTGGATTATTCGCAGACTATTAATAGATTCACACAGCTTGACGCATATCCATTGCCCAAATTGGATGATATGGTACGTGACGTGGCTAAGTACCGCATATTCAGCACCTTGGATTTGAGAAGTGCTTACCATCAGATACCGATAAGTGAGTCTGACAGACCCTATACTGGGTTTGAATCTGGCCAAAGGCTCTATCAATTTCGTCACATTAGTCCAAGCCATTTAGCATTTGACGGGGAAAAAACTGCAACACTACCGATCTCATTAGTATTGATTACCCTCAAGGTACCTTTATAACATACTAAAAGTATAAAGGTCTAAAAATATGGGGTGACTCTCAAATAATGCAATCAAGTTTTCTCAATTTAGCCCCATGTTAAAAGACGTACATATGCCGCATGCTATGATTATTGTCGCTCTCTGAACTTCTATTGCTTATTTTATACACTGGACCTAATCACTAGCACGATATAATAAATAAAGGATATCATACTGTACAATATTGTATATATAAGTGAAGTTTTTACTGTTTTAGTGTCTTATTTAACCACACCCCGTTTTACAAAGACTGCTCACTCCACAGCAAGCGACGGTACATCATTATTTGTTTGTGAACCATATATATCTTAGTTTTTAATCCCATCAATGACATGCATTTAGTATGTTTAGGTCTATTGGCAATAACATACAGTAATAGTATATTCAACTTTTCTATATTTGCAGGTAATCCAACCCTGAAGAATGGCGGCCAATTCGTGTGTGTTCTGCAATGAATCCACCAACAACGATAATCCAGTAGTGACACTTCGTGAAAAGGGAAGTCGGACTATTAATGTTGTTAGTGACCAGCGCAGTGACCCAATACAGACTGTTCCAGGTCAAGTTGTTCATCAAGAATGCCGACGTGTATACTGCAATCCAATAAAGGTAGCACAGAGTATCAGAGATACACACAGACCAGGCCCAAGTGTATCGCTCCGATCAGCAGAGGAAGCCTTCAACTTCAAAGCAGATTGCCTCTTTTGTGGTACAAAGGTGAACTTTGATAACAGGAAACAACAAGGAGATGTCCACTCTATCACATTTACAGAATGTAAAGATAGTCTTCTGCAAAAGTGCTCAACAAGGAACGATGCATGGGCCGATACTGTTCGGGCTCGACTGCTCATTGTGTGTGACCTTCCAGCGGCAGATGCCGTGTATCACCAGGTATGCAGTTCAAATTTCCGGACAGGGAAACTGATCCCTCTGAATTTTGTACATAATGAAACAGTACAGAAGAAACAGAAATTGGGTAGACGATACAAATCACCACACGAAGGCGGTCGTCCTGCTCTGGATGACAGATGTCAGGCATTTATAAAGGTGACTGAATTCCTTGAGGAAAATGACGACGAACAAAACACAATCTCTGATCTGGTGGACAAAATGGCCGAGTATCTTGCTGACTCAAATGCCGAGTCATATTCTCAAAGATATATGAAAGACAGACTGATTGAACACTTTGGCGACAGAGTCATTGTCACAACAGTTAATGGCAAATCGAATGTTGCAACGATGAGGCAAACAGCTGACAGTGTACTTTTGGAGTTTCATGCAAACCAGTCTAAGGATCCTATGATTCAGAAGAAAATAATCCTGGAAGCTGCCGCTAAATTCATACTGGATGACATAAAGCAAGTGGAAACAGGGAATGAAACATACCCAACATCGGAAGACTTTGAGTTCAAAGACGCCAGCCTCAACTTTCTTCCTGATACTCTGAAGATTTTTCTTGGAAAGATCTTGAAGGCAAAAGATGTAGAGCTGAAGATAGCTTCAATTGGTCAGGCTATAATGCAAGCTGCACGACCACGTGTCCTGATTGCTCCACTGCAAATTGCACTAGGGGTGCAGCTGCAGCACCATTTCGCCTCTCGTTTCCTTATTGATTCACTGCATGCACATGGGTACTGCAGCTCATACAAGGAAGTCACACGTTTCAACCAAAATGCAGCTGTATACCAGGGTACGGACATACCCAACCACAAAGGAGAATTTGTTCAATATGCAGCTGACAACGTCGACCACAACATTAGAACCTTAGACGGACACAACACCTTCCATGGCATGGGGATAATAGCCATGATCACCCCTGGAACAACACAAGGACATCCGATTCCTAGAGCTCAGGTCACTGCCAGCGACATAGAAACAACTGGAAGAATCCAGATACAGTACCATAGAGCTGACGACCAGGCACTTGCAACCTTGACTTATGGGAGCGTGCCTATCATGAGAGCCCATGATCCCACAGCCAACCTTGATGTACTGTGGAAGACGTCACTGCTGTTCAAGATACCAAGACCTGCATGGTCCGGGATGATGCAACTCTTACATCGTGGTGTCCAGCATTCAAAATCGTCTGTCCTGTTTCTCCCAATGATTGATTTGAGCTCGAGCGACACTACATGCAGCTACTCCACTCTCAACTACATTGCGCAACATGCTAAACAACATGATGTACCTACCATCATCACCTTTGATCAGCCACTATGGTGGAAGGCATTGTCGATCATTCTCTCGGAGCCAGATGGAAGCCCCATGCGACGTATTGTGGTAAGGCTAGGTGCCTTTCATATGGAAATGAGCTTCCTTGGCAGCATAGGGCACCTCATGGGTGGTTCTGGGTTGAAGGAGCTGCTAGAACTCATATACGCACCAAATGCAGTGGATCACATCCTAACAGGAAGAGCAATTTCCAGGGCTGTTCCTGTTATGACCGACCGACCTCCAGCACCTCAGGATTTGTTGAATGTTATCCGGTGCAACTGTTCGACCGATTGTGGTTCCGCACGGTGTACATGCCGCAAGAACAACTTGGAGTGTTCTCCTGCTTGTGGTCAGTGCCGTGGATCTGGCTGCACCAACTCCGTCCTGGACAGTTTCAGCGACGACGATGACGAGGAAAATGATGATTAGGTAGTGGACTGTTGTTATAGACTGTTACATGCAGCTGAATTAGTTAATTGTGGACATTTTTTTTACTTTTAAGCGAATCCTTGACTTCCGACAGTATTTTATGAGTCAGTATTATTAGTTTCTCTATATGTGATTTTATTATGAGTTTGTGATTTTAATCAACAAAATGTGCCATAATTCTGAAACAGTCATGACAAGTGATTCATGTATTTGCATATCAGTGATCAGTATTTAGCTATTGGGAATTTTGTTTACGTGCTTATTTTTTTGTTCCGTACGGGCCGTACTGGGGCTGTAACATGCTGTAATTCCTGATATTAAAAGTATAATTATATATCATGTGCTCGGAATGTATCGCAAAATGTGAACAAATCGTACCGCAAAAGGATGAAAAGAGGGGTCCATGTACCAGTGATTTTGACAGACACCCCATATTTTTAGAGCTTTAGACTTTTGATATGTTATCTGGTATATATTACTGCATACAATTTCGCACTGATATGTAGTGTTGCAGTTTTTTCCTATCTGGCCCCATATTTGGGCTAAATGGCTTGGACTACATCCCTTTCGGCGTAACAAACGGTGTAACTTGTGTTCAGCGCGCCATTGATGGCATTATTGCTAAAGAGCAATTGAAAGACATTTTTGTGTATGTTGACAATGTGACGGTTTGCGGCCACAATCAAGAAGACCATGATGCCAACTTGCGCAGATTCCTGTGAGTTGCCCAACAGTATCATTTGACTTTCAACGAGTATTGCTTCGACATAATCTATCACCCAGGACGCGATAATCTTGCAGCCGATGCCTTGTCTAGACCTGTCTGGGTGGGCATGATGTCCGATGATCTGCGAGTTATTCACAAATCTCTATGCCATCCTGGAGTGACGTGTCTCGCGCATTTTGTTCGCTGTTGTAATCTACCTTTCTTTGTAGATGACGTCAGACGCTTATGCCGTTCATGTTCGGTGTGTGCTGAAATTAAACCTAGTTTCTACAAGCCGCTGATGGAGACTTTGATTCAAGCCGGCCGTCCTTGGGAGAGATTGGGTATCGATTTTAAGGGACCCTTACCACCATCGGGCCCACATCGCTACATGCTCACCATCGTAGACGAGTATTCGCGATTCCCATTTGTGTTCCAATGCCCTGACACGTCATCCGCTGCTTGTGTCAGCTGTTTCTACTGTTCGGATATCAGGCATTCATGCATTCTGATAGGGGGGCCTGCGTTCATGTCTCAGGAGGTGAGGACCTTCCTCCTGGAGCGAGGCATCACCGCTAGCTGGACTATCCTGTATCATCCGCAAAGGAACGGCAAAGTCGAACGATTTAATGGCATTGTCCGGAAGGCCATGGAAATGGCTTTGAAAACTTGGGGCCTGAGCTCTAATCAATGGGGTTTAGTGTTGCTCGAAGCCTTACACACCATACGTACTCTCCTATGTACCGCTACAAATGAAATTCCACACGATTGATTGTTTTGTTATCAAAGGCGTAGCGCGAGTGGACAATCCTTGTCAGGCTGGCTTTCCGAACCCGGACCCGCTTTCTTGAAGTGGATGGTCCGTCATAGTAAATACAAACCGCTGGTTGAACGGGTACACGTGCTGGAGGCGAACCCGGAATACGCTCATGTTCGGATGGCGGACGGACGCATGGCAACCGTATTGGTTCGGCATTTAGCTCCTTGTGGCGCTGATTCATGTCCGGGTATGAGTGAGGGACATGGGGCGGGGCTGGATGCGCTTAACACACCTGCATTGTCTTCTCCGGGGCCGGTTGCGGATTCTTCTTCTTCGGGGCACCCATTGCCTGATGGCGTTCCGATTTGTACGGAACCGCTGAGGCCTGAAGTAAATTCCACTAGTCCGCCTGAGCCCAACATTGTTGATTCTGAGATCAGTTCTGTCGGCTATCGTACCCGAGCTGGACGAGAGAGTCGGAAGCCAGTCCGTTTGGGGTTGTAGATGGGTTTTGTTCTTTGCTGATGAACGATGTTTATCTGTGTGCCTTATATGCAGTAGTATGGCTTACATCCATGCGTGCTTCACTGAAATTCTTAATTGGAGGGAGACTGTAATGAAATAATGGTTTAGACCTGTTGTAGTTTCCTCCCTGGTGGCTGAGATAAGCAATATCCTATAAGAGGATTGGTATGTGTGAGAGGGAACTGCCTGTATTTTGTGACTGATCCGAGCTGGTAAGCATAATTGACGCATCTTTATACAGCTTGCTTTACATAGTGTTTTTATATGGCCGCTTGCTAATATGTGATTATTCTTTTGTAGATGACATGGAAGGTTTGATTTCAATAAAGCTCATCATTTTGAAGGAGTTGTAATTGAAATAATTACAGTGAACACGATGCAGCCTTGAAAACCCGTTCGAAAACAAAAAAAATTTTTTATTAAAGATTTCACGATTTTATTTCCTTTAGCTATGAAATGCATCTTGTTTGGGTGGTGTATAATCATTCCGAACAAAACAGGCATTGCCTGGTTTCCTTTGCTCGAGTTGTAATCAAAATGTACCTTTGTTTCTTCAAAACATAATTTATGATCGAAGACGTGTTAATTCAGTCTTAAAATGCACATCAGAGGCCGATCGTAGGCCAATGGAGCCATGACTCTTCTTCATTTTTAAACTTGAAAGTATCGAAATCTTTTCGCTTTACAAAGTAAAAATAGATTAAGTCAAAACATTATCAATAAATATTGTATTCCATAGTTAGTATACATTATTATGTACATTTTTGAAGTATTGTATTGTTTAATTCCATGGTTGGAAAAGAGTTGACTCACTTTAAACAAACTCTGTATATGCACCCCAGGAATATGAAAAAATATAATTTCACTTCGGTTCGATCCCGAACTTCAGTATTCACTCGCTGTACTTTTACTAAGTAATAACACAAATAACAAAGTCCTGCGAACGTTCTCTCCTCTCGTTTTCCTCTCTCCTTCCCCTCTCTCCTCTCCCTCGCTCATTCCCCTCTCTCCTTCCCCATGCCCACACAACAGTCAACACATTCAAAACGGCTGTTGGAATACATGTCGCCGAATTTCTCAACTTTAGCTGAAACTGAGACTTGAACCATCCCAGCGACTGTCATGGTGAATTAGAGTCGAGATAAAGCCGTGAGGGAGACTCAATGAATGGCCTTTATGTTACAGGCCTTTGAAAATGCATTTTGTTCTATAAGCAGTAGCTTTAATCGAATTTTATTCCCGTTTTTTGCAACCAAGTCTAAAACCATGTTAGCGACTGTGAAAAATGAAATGAGATATCAAATTAGAGTTTAAATAAAACTGTGTGAGAGAGTAAGAAACCACGGGCCTACCAAAAGAGGCCTTAAAGCTATGCGAGGAAACAACATGGTGGATATATATTTTGAAGCACCTCCCAGACCGGGTATAGCCACACCCCCGGACAGACTCACAGAATCACCTGCAGAGAATATTATACAGATATTTTTTTCCTGAGTCCTTTCCTCCAAAACCATTGCCACAAACTGTCTACAACAACAACAACAACAACAGGCATTTTAAAGGCCATTTTCCCTGCTAGAGCGGGGGTCAGCCTTGCGGTCCCCATGACAATCTTCTCCATTTTGCCCTATTTTCTGCATATCCCCTTGTTAACCCTCTTGCCCACATTTCTTCTTCCACCATCTTTAGCCAAGTCTTTCTCGGTCTTCCCCATCCTCTACTTCCTTCTACATTCATATCTGTCACTCTTCTCAACCAGTCACTTTCATCCTTCCTCAACACATGACCAAACATCTCAACCTGTTCCTCTTCACAGCATCAATCACAGGCTCTATTCCCATCATCTTTCGCAATTCATCATTTGTCTTCCTCTCTCTCAACGATACTCCACACATCCACCGAACCATTCACATTTCCACCCTTTCCAGGCTTCGTTGCTGCTCTACGTTCATTACCCATGTCTCGCTCCCATAAATCATAACACTTCTCACACATGCAGCACACACCTTTCCCTTCAGCTTCAATGACACTCCCCTCCTCGTCACCACGCCACTCAGTTCCCGAAACTTATTCCATGCACATCTCACTCGAGCAACTGTCGCCGAGTCTGATCCACCTTCTCCATTCAGCATGTCTCCTAGGTAACAATGTTTTCACACCTTCCAGCTTCACGCCATCTCCAAGATCCAACTCAACATTTCCTCCATCTGCAGCTCCATCTGTGCACACCTTACACTTGAATGTAGCTGCCACACTGGTTAATGACCCTCTCAAACCACTACATTTTTGATGAACCCACTCAGCGCACATTGTACATTGAATGGAATTCACTCCGACACCCTTCCTGCACACAGCACACGGCCACTTCCCAGTTCTTTCCACCTCACCACATGCTTTACCACTTGCCATCACCTTCGTTTTTCCGATATTCACCTTCAAACCTTTTGTCTCCATACATTCCTTCCACTTGTTCATCTTCTCCTTCAGTCCATCCATACTTTCTGCAATCAACACAAGATCATCTGCATACAACAACTCCCACAGTAAACCCTCCCTTACGTTCCGAGCCAGCACCTCCATCACAGCTACAAATAGTAGTGGACTTCGTACCGACCCCTGATGCACTCCCACCTTCACCTCAAACTCACCACTGTTCCCGTCCTTCATCCTTACAGCTGTGCACGCTCTTTCGTACATTGCCATCACTACTCTGATCAACCATTCCTCCACTCCTAACTTCCTCAATGCCCATGTCACTACCTTCACGTGGAACACTATCGAATGCTTTCACCAGATCAACAAACCCAAGAAACAACTTCTTCCTCTTCTCCATGTACTTCTCCTGCAACTGCCTTACAAAAAAAGCGCATCTGTCGTTCCTCTTCCTGGCATAAATCCAAACTGCATTTCGTCGATCTTCACTTTCTTCCTTATCCTCCTCTCCAACCCCCTTTCCAATACCTTCATTCCATGCTCCAATAACTTTATCGCTCGATACGAGCCACAGTCCAGAGGGTCACCTTTCCCCTTGTATAGAGTGACAAACTGTCTACCAAAGGTAAAATCCCTCTGACGTTGGCTAGACTATTGCAGAAGAGCGTTGAAACCAGAGGGAAGTGACAACCTCGTGCTGGGCACTGACAATTAATTTTGTCTTGTCTTCCAAAACATCCTCTCGTCATCTTTTTCCCATCAGCCAGTGTTTTAAATACCATACTTGACAAATCTTTCATGCATGCACAGGCTCTTTGACCCGGGCTACTGTGAAACTTCTTGCTTTGAAGATAGTTTCACGAGCATGACCTTGGAGCAATACGTTCTCTGGGCAAAAACTTAATGGATGCCAATGTATCCTTCCTTACCTCCTCTGGTTAGCCTGAGAGCACTGCATTTTGCAGATGGTATGCAAACTATCAAACTCCTTTAAAAGGCACTTTTGTGGTCTGTTGTCACCCATTACTGCCACCTCATCTGGAAAAGTTACACACATTCCGGGCATTTAGCCATACATAATGCTGGTCACAAAGCCTTCTGCCCGCCCATGCAGAGCCGTGTACAGTTTTCCCGTCTACTTGCAATGTTTCAAACTATCCATATTGTGGTTTCATAATAGCAGATTACAGTTTGAAACAAGGATTTGAGAAATAGCGCAAGATGGGCTTCTTGAGATACACAGAAGACATCATTCAATTTGGGGAATCACCTTAAAATATGTCGAAGCAATTGTGTGGCTTGGGAAAGCATTGTTTCATGGGATCATGCCAGAAGTAAACATGCAATTATGTTGTGCAACTGTCACATTGCTTTGGCCTTATAAAAAGAGGGAATGTCAGATTGCATGGAAGGAGTCTTTGTGCGTTTTGGACTCTGTAGCTACGACACTGTAATGCTCGTTTTGTACCTGCTTCGATTTTATGTTCATTATTGTTATAAATTTAGCTGTCAGCAAGTGGTGAGATTGTATGATGAGAACAAACTTGTGCCCGGCTCCAGATGTTTTCCAGGCTGCTACAGGTGTACGTATTGTATTTGTGTAAGCTTACGACAATGCATTGCAGTGCCTGGTTATAAGTTTGTCTCCTTTCTTACAAGAGGTCCTCCTACATGAAAGCAGCCTTCGTCCTGCTTGTACATAATCTTCTTCTTACACCATGTACCATTAGTTTGGGGTCGGTGGCTCACATAGGGTGCAAAGATTAGCCCAAATTTTTCAGGAAGCGGATATATAGCCAGCCCTGATGTTTGACTGGAGCTTGTTAGGGTGGGATTTTTTAAATTTGGCCAGCAGGTCAGAGATAACTCACCTTCTCTTTGTTGAAACACAGCATGGGATATTTAACATCCACCAGGTAATGCTCTCTGAATATGGGTCTCTGACTTAATACCCCCCTGTTTGAAAGTTCATAGTCGAGTTGAGAATAAAACCCAGACGAAACAAAACAAAGGTGAATGGTGAATGTGCTAAGTGAATGGTGAATTCACAAAGGTGAATGTGTCCATTTTAATCCAAAAGGTTGTCCAGTGTGGACACACACACACACACACACACACACACACATATATATATATATATATATATATATATATATATATATATATATATATATATATATATATATATATATATACAGACGGCATTTAATATGGAATTTTTTTTTTTATGGGGGTGAACTTACTTTTCAAGATGACTTAGTACCAAAAGTTCATTGGAATTATGTTGAAATTATTCTAGATTTTGTTAATGTGACCTTTAAAAGAAACAAAAACCACATTTGACATTTCGAAGCAAATAAATTGATCCTTGAAAGTGATGTAAACTGATATCGAACTCAATTCACGGACAGTACTGTGTTAAACTTCTGTACGTTTTCCAGAAGTATCTCTTTATTTTGCACATTAGCCAATTTTTTTTTAACAAAAACAAAAGTTAAATTACGACTGGGATTACGGACAGTAAAATTACAGTTCAGTACTTCGTGTAACCCCCACGAGCATTCAGGAGAGCACGTACACGTTGAGGCATGCTGGACACGAGATTTGCCAAGGTTTGGACAGGAATCGCTTGCCATGCAGTGACAATAGTCTGCTGCAATTCACGCACAGAGGTCGGCTGCTGGTCCAAGTGGTCGATTTGACGCGATAATTCTGCCCACAAGTTCTCTATCGGATTCATATCCGGGGACATGGCAGGCCACTCCATATGCTCGACACCACGGTCAGCAAGAAAGTGTTGGATCATGCGAGCACGATAAGGCCGTGCATTGTCATCTTGGAAGACAAAGTTTCCTCGAAAGACTGCACGAACAAATGGAAGCAATGTTTCTTGCAGACTGACCCTGTACTTGAACTGGTCCAGGTTTCCATTCAGAACAACCAGGTCAGTTTTGCCCCCTGCATGAAAAGCAGCCCAAACGCTCACCCCACCACCTCCAGATTGGACTCTTGGCACTATACAATCTTCGTTGTGGGCTTCATGCACTTGTCTGCGCACTCGGACACGGCCATCTTGAAGATAGACCAGAAATCTAGACTCGTCACTGAAGGTCACGTGATTCAGGTTCAAAGGAAGTGAACTTGGGGCCGACTCAGTAGAAGACCTTTGTTGGTCGAAAGCTTGTCAAATTAAAGATCGAAGTCCTGAAGCTACGTCCACGTCTGATTTAATCTCCCGATTATTTATTCAATGCAAATGAGACGCCCTGCTCGTACTGTGGAGTTTCTACTATTTCTCACAGTTATATATACTAGGGCATTGCCCGTACGTGGGTGCCCGTTCCGTGGCCCAAAAAAAAAAAAACGCTACCCGTACGCTCTACCCCGCCCGTACGCCCGTAAACAAAAAATAACAACGCTCTTCGCTTCCGCCCTTCGCTCTGACTGAATTGGGAGAAATAATGCGCATAAGAAATCGAATTACGTACCGTAATGGCGGTCAGCTCGTAACGCGCACACTGTCCGGAAGTTCGCATATCGCATATCTATCTATCTATCTATTAATGCCCATTTATTCAATTATCGCCAACGTATTTTGGCTTTTTGCAATTTAATCGCAAGGAAAAGTAGAAAGAGAAGAGGGAAAAAAAGAAAAGCCTTGCCTTGCTGCAAACAGCTGCTGCAAACAACAACAACATGGAAGGCTGCACTGTCCGGAAGTTGGCATATCGCAGTTACGATTATTTTAGTGTTAATGGCCAATTATTCAATTAGCGCCAACGTATTTTGGCTGTTTGCAATTTAATCGCAAGGAAAAGTAGAAAGAGAAGAGGGGAAAAAAGAAAAGCCTTGCATTAACGCATTAACGCTTGCATTGCATTAACGGTTCGGCACACGTGATAGCTCGCTGCTCTCTGATTGGTTGAAGCGTTTTTTGGACATAGCTCGGTAGGTACTTGTCCGATTAATTTCAAACCTTGAAAAGGCACATCCTCGGGTCCCCAGCAATATACCTGGCAAGTTTCAAGTATATCGGACCCGTGGTTGTCGAGAAACAGCGGTCACAGACAAACACACAGACACACAGACAGACACACAGAGATTGCTGGAATTATAGATAGATATATATATATATATATATATATATATATATATATATATATATATATATATTGTTACAGACGCGGCTTTAGATGTTATATTGACCGAGCGGTGGTGTATTTAACCGCGTCCGAACAGTTACTCCCCGATTAGAACCCGATTCCACCCGACGTTGACCAGATCGCCCCACAGATATTCAATCGGGAAACCTCTAAAGCGACCGAAAGAGAATGAAAAAGAAGAAGAAGAAGAATACGGAGGAAGAACAGATTTATTATACACACACAAGCAATGGATGGAAGAAGCAGTAACACAGCGAATCGTTAACTTACACTATTCATTTTTACTTAACCCCAAGACAACGAACAGGACAGGACGTTCACACTTACACAGGGGATATTGCAGGCAGGTAGGGCTTGAGGTGGATTGCTTGAGAGGGAGGCAAAGTCGGGAGGCAGCAGCTCGCAATTCCTCGCGGTTTTGGCGGGAAAACCCTCCGTCGCGTATCCGCTGCGGTAGACGCCACGCGCTGGTTCGGCACACCTGCTCCTCTTCTTGTGGTGGAGCCGTCTCCCTCCTTTCAGCGCGTCTCTCCAAAGCTGGTTTCCTTGCCGAGTACCTCTCCTCTTTGGCTTGGAGCGTTTCGCATCTCACCGCTCCTCTTGGTGCCGCCTCTTTGCTCCTCCCAGGTCATCTCCCAAGTCATCTCGTAAAGCAGTCCCTTACAGTCGCTTTTATCACCTCGGGCGAAATCAAGCCGCCGGCTCCGAGGGCACGCCTACCGGGTCGCTCACCGCGGTGCTGATTGGCTGTTAGGGCTGGCTCACTCCTTCCCTCTTATGACGAGGTGGAGACACGCCTTTCTTCTCCGACTCAAAGCACATGGGCAATGGCGGCCTGCGGGATTGAAAACAACTCCCCTTTTGAAAGGAACTTTGGAGAGCGGAGATGTTTGGGGAAATTGGAAGGGCCTACGCTTATTTTGTTTGATACAATGCAAAGTCAATCTAGTGGGAAACACATATTTAGCCTACATGGAATAAGGAAATATACTATTTGAAAGATATATCGTGACCTGCGTGTAAGTTTCATGGAATTAACTAGGAGGACGGCTGCGACCATTATTTACATTAACAGGGTGTTACCATCCTTTTGTAACGTTCACATTGTAACGTTTTCACATTCGTTACACTTCCTCCAAAATTGTTACACTTCTCAAAAACCGTTACACTTCTCAAATTCGTTACACACTTCTCAAAATCGTTACACTGCACCCTCCTTTCTTCAGGGTCGTTCTCGGGCCTACTAAACTTTAACTTAGTGTGACACGTAGGTGTAATTCCCTCTACAATTAACCTGACCCTGAGTGTGACAATTTTAAAACACAAATAAGTATGTCCCCCTATTGCATTGCACCCTGTCTAACAGACTCAAGCCCACAGCTAACCGAATTACGGATTCATTCTCAAACTATACATTTACGGTGGGGAGCATTATTTACAATGACGTGATTTCTTATTTACAACGCAACCCAGGACCTGTGTTTTTTTTTTTTTTTTTAGGGAACAAGAAAAAGAAATTCCTGTTGGGAGGGAGGAGACAGCACGCATTGCATCGATGCACCAGTACCAATACCACCAAAGCACCCAAAAGCACCAAAAGCACCACAAAGCACCAAAAGCACCACCCGGTGCGCAGTCACCATGGTTCATAATAAACACAACAAAACAACTGGTGGTGGTCTTCTCTTTCTCTGCTGGGCCGATGTTCTTCCCGACGTCTTCTGGCTTCATGCGGCCTAGTTGGAAATAATAAAAAGCACAACTTGTGTCCATTTTTATTTAGGGCCTCAGGGGCCAACTAAGGGTGGTCCACCTGTTTGGCATAGGTGCCACCTTACCGAGGTCCGCAAGCAAGATTCCCTGGCCACTATGGCCGGTCTCCAACAGAGGTGCCCTGCCCCAGAACCTGGGGTCCATCAAGTGGTACTTGGCCGCAGAACAGCGGTCCATACAGTGGTACATCAACGCAATGCATGCTGGTTCTGGGAATCTCGGGCGCACAATGGCCACCTCACGCACGCTCCCCTCGGCACCCAATGGCGCACAGGTCATGTGGGAGACAAAAGAAAGACAATTGAGCGAGGGGTAAGGTCACAAGGGTACACGTCAATAAGGCAATGCAAGGCGAAATGCGTACGGAGGGCGAAGTGAGAAAGCTCGTCCCTACCGTACGTCACCCCCCTGTCACCTACCCTACCCTTGCTCTTACCCCATATGTACAAAAATCTACACATTTACAAATTCGTCACTACTGTCACGTCTTCCCCATATTTCCCCTATACCAAATTCGTCTCCACAATCCCTCTACTTCAAAATTTGCCATCACCAATTCATCATCAATCCTCATAAGGAGGGAGAGATGGAATTACGCACAATGTCACACCCACGTCATGATGCGTCTCACAATCCAAACATTTGCATCATAAAAAATAATCAAAACATGGCATGGTGTGGAGTACCTGTCACCTCAGGTGAGTGGATGCAGATGGTGCGAGGAGATCCTTCATCCTAACTATCCTCTAAATGACTTTAACACACTTTACACTACCCGGGGTCTCTCCCTGCCAATCCATTGGCCAACTTACACTATGGGTTCTAAAAACCAATTCCCATTGACCAAACTGTGGTGCCTCTCAATTTGGGGTCTCACTCCCCCAATTCATCTCCCGGTGCTCTCGCACAATTTATGGGCTGCGACGTCTAGCTCTCCCAACAGGTCTACCCACCTGCACACCTCCACCACTGTAGTTGCCACCGAGCTTACCTAGCTCCTTACCCTAACCTATCTAACTGGGGCAGGCCCCTCCTGGCTCTGTCACCCCACTTGGTGCCCTCTGGCACTGGGCTACCCGGGTCCGTCCTCCGGATCCTCGGGCCCCATCCACAACAACTACTACCGGCTCCCAGAGCCCACCTGCGGCCTCACCTGGCCGACATCCTTACAGTGGTGGAGTTCCCAAACCAACTACACACACTAACAGGCTACACGCCCAGCCATTTCCACAACACTAATGCACCCATCCACATACCATTCTGCCACCCGCACCACAGATGCCAATATCCAACCACAATTTACCTGTACCCTCTACCTAACACTTACACTACCCGCCCCGGGTATCCGTGATGGGGGTCCACTCTTCCCCCATTCACACCTTCGCACCATCCACTCCACTCCACAATTTCCACCATTCTCACTCCACGACCATCCATTCCAATACTCCAGATATTCCACACTACCATTTATTCCACACAGCCACATACACCTGTTGTTGCACACCTGTGCCCTCACACCTGGTGCCACCTGCACCCTCCTTTCTTCCTGGACCATTTGGTCAACACAACACGCAATCACCACTACTCCCTCATACACTGCTCCACACACCTGTTCAGTTGCACACCTGTGCAATCACACCTGTTCCATTCTCACCTGTTCAATCCTCACACACACGGCATCATCTCAACTAACTACTCCCCTCTGAAACTTGCGCTTCCCAGTCGTCCCTTTAAACTATTGCGCTCCCACGTCATTATAATCCACACTAATCTACCTGCGTCCCCACTACAGGTATCAGTCACTAACTAAACTTAACGTTACCTAATGTCATCTTCGCTAGATCCCTACAATTATCCAAGCCCTCCCTGGCTCGGTTGTCATAGCCACCCCATAAACTATTGCGCATTTGCCCCCACTTCTGTGAGGGATGGTGGATTTGCCATCCCACCACATCGGGGGTCTCTCACTATAAATTTTGCTCGTCCAAATTCCAACCAATTCAAAAATTTTCCATTTACTGCCAATTCTACCCACTATTATAAATTTCGTTTTAAATCACTATCACTATCACCATCACCCGTCTACTTATTACATCCTCTCGGTGCGCCAATTCACGTCTACAGCCCGGCTTCGTACAGCCGAGCAATGAACGCGGATTCTTTTGTGCCGGCGGCTGGATGCGTCCCGCATTCGGGGCAGGGGCGGGGGCTTACCCGGGCCGAGATCCCACGCACCACCTCGGCGTGGAGCCATCCAATGTCCCGATCTCGACCTGCCGGCACGTCTCAACAAAACGTGGTCGCCATAACGACCCTTCCTATCCAGCTGCCCGCTCCGCCTAGTGGAGCCCGGACGCGGCCGTTCCAAGCGAGGCACAGCGTGGATCGCGTACGGCGGTTCTTTCGAAACCGCCGTGGTTCGGATCCACGCTGGTCCTCGCGGCACGCGAAGCTGCCCGACGCGCACCGGGGGCCCGATTCGGCTATAAGTCGTTCTAACCTCTAACCTGGTTACCGTCGACGCTTCACCTGGATTCTTACAAGCATACGCTACCCCTTTCTTGCTCATACATGCAGCTGTTCCCATTCTCCTCGTACCTTTCCTTACACACCTCGGTACACTCATTCCGCTCGCCGACTTGGTCACACACCTGACCACCGAACACTTTGGCACACATTCGTTGGTCGCACACCTCACCAACACACCTCTTCGCGCCCCCTCCTCGGTCACTTCCTCTGTGACAATCACAGGTGTGCTCTCATTCGCACACCCAACCACGTGCCTCACTACCAACTCAAATGTGCCTTCCCACACACGCTCTACCATTCCAGGTGTGCATCCTTCCATTCCAGTTGTACATCCTCGCTCACCTGTCACAACCAACTCACGCTCCTTGTCACTCTCACTACTCTCACCACTACTCTTGACAACGCACTCTTTCCTCATGCACCTGTCCGTTACACACCTTTCTCGCGCACACTCTCCCGTTACACCCTCTGTAACACTCACCACAGACGTACACTTTCTCGTTACATCCTCTGTAACACTCACCACAGGTGTACACTCTCTCGTGACTTCCTCCGTAACACTCACCACACCGCGCTTCCATGTACCCCCTCGCACACGCGCTTCGACCGACTCACTCCTGACGGCACACTCACTCCTCGGCGTGCACTTTTTCCTCACACACCCCATGGTCGGACATTCTCGCACACCTCTTTTTTCGCACACCTGACCTGTCGCACACTTCACCAATGGCCTCTCACGAACACCCGGATCCAAACCAATCCCCAAGCCGACTGAAGCTTTCCTCACATCATATACATTACCACTCACCTCCGTACCTTGTCTCCGCACCTCCTTTGCCACCTGCAAACTCTTTATTTGGTTAGTGAGCAGCACATTATGAGTTGAGCACCGACCTTGCACATATTCCATCACCTCCTCCTGGATTTCTCTCTTAATTTCTGTCCGTCTCTTCTTAATTTCACTCACCTCTTCTTCCACTTCCTCTAATTTTTGTTTAACCTCTTTTATTTCTCGGTGCGTCTCCTCAAGTTCGTCCTCTAAGGCTACCGTGACCGTCTCTATGTGCATCCTCACCTGCCGGTCCTTTGTCTCCATTATCTCTGTCACCTCGTCCACCCTCATTGTCAGTTCCTCCCGTACCATCTGACATTGCCTCTGTGTCGCTATTAATTCGTTTTTAATTTCTTTTTGTGTCGCCTTCAACCCTCCGAGTACTGCAGTGTTCCTTTGAACCTGCTCCACTAACTTCGTTTGTCCCTCTGTCAGCTGTTCCACCTCCTCCGTCAGACCCTCTATTCCCCCTTGTAACTTTGCCGTATTATTTCTCACTTCTTTCTCCATACGCTTCTCACCTCGCTTTACCTCCTCGCGCAGCCCCGAAACCTCCTCACTTACCCCTCGTCGTATTTCCTCCATCCCTTTTGTAGATGCCACCCTCATCTGTCCCAATTCATCCCTCTGAGCATCCAGTTTGGTTTCTACCCCGATTTTCACCTCCTCTATCTGCTCTCCCATTTGTTTGATTTCCCTGGCAGATTGTTCCCCTATCTCCCGTAATTTGTCCTCCATCCTATTTTCTAACCCCATTAACCCATTTTTTACCCCCTCTAACTGATTCTCCTGGGCAGCCATTCTATTTTCCACCCCCGTTAACCCATTCTTTACCTCTTTTATCCCGTTGTCTAACCCCTCAAAATTATTGTCTAACTTCTCACCGGTACCCCTCGCTTCGTCCCTCATTACCCCCATTTGGTTTCCCATTACCCCCATTTGGCCCTCCAATCGCTCACCCTGAGCATCCATCCGGTTCCCCATTACCCCCATTTGCCCCATAAGGGCCCCCATCATTCTGCTTTCCATTTGTTCCATACTGTCGTTTTTTTTCTGCATTTCCACCATGAATTGGGCCATGAAGGCTTGTATTTGGGCCGCGCTCATTGGTTCCGCGACCGCCTCAACCACGTGCGCGAGAGCGCCATTTTGTGCGTCTGAAACCTCCGCAACCACATTGCCATTTTTCTCCTCCTCCCTTTCCTCCACATACATTTCCCCGAGGTCCTGGGTCGATTCCACCCTGTCTATCTCTCCCACCGACATCCGATCGCCTTGATTGTCCATGGCGCGATCTCAAAATTCGGGTTTTGCTTTATAAAACAAAATAAATTTCGGCAGCTTGTAATTTTGAGCGCGTTAAGCGCGCTTCGGGTCCGATTTCGGGTCCGATCTCCCTCCTCGACACCAATTGTTACTCTAATAGTACAATTGGTGTTCCAAAATTTGGGCCTAACAAATTTAGACCCAGGTCCGAATCCAACTCCTCGACACCAATTGTTACTTAATAACACAATAATAACACAATGTTAGGGCATAACACAATTAAAATAACACAATTAAAATCGTTACAATATATATATATATATATATATATATATATATATATATATATATATATATATATATATACAGACTTGGCATTTAATATGGAATATTTTTTTTGTGGGGGTGAACTTACTTTTCAAGATGACTTAGAACCAAAAGTTCATTGGAATTATGTTGAAATTATTCTAGATTTTGTTAATGTGACCTTTAAAAGAAGCAAAAACCACATTTGACATTTCGAAGCAAATAAATTGATCCTTGAAAGTTATGTCAACTGATATTGAACTCAAATCACGGACAGTACTGTGTTAAACTTCTGTACGTTTACTAGAAGTATTTCTTTATTTTGCACATTAGCCAAATTTTTTTT
Source organism: Myxine glutinosa (assembly GCF_964187855.1). Classification (NCBI taxonomy): domain Eukaryota; kingdom Metazoa; phylum Chordata; class Myxini; order Myxiniformes; family Myxinidae; genus Myxine; species Myxine glutinosa. The sequence continues at coordinate 244,593,946 of NC_136262.1, read as the reverse complement.
TAGCAAAAACAAAAGTTAAATTACGACTGGGATTATGGACAGTAAAATTACAGTTCAGTACGTCATGTAACCCCCACGAGCATTCAGGAGAGCACGCACACGTTGAGGAATGCTGTTCACGAGATTTGCCAAGGTTTGGACAGGAATCGCTTGCCATGCAGTGACAAGTGTCTGCTGCAATTCACGCACAGAGGCAGGCTGCTGGTCCAAGTTGTCGATTTGATGCGTTAATTCTGCCCACAAGTTCTCTATCGGATTCATATCCGGGGACATGGCAGGCCACTCCATATGCTCTACACCACAGTCAGCAAGAAAGTGTTGGATCATGTGAGCATGATGAGGCCGTGCATTGTCATCTTGGAAGACAAAGTTTCCTCGAAAGGCTGCACGAGCAAATGGAAGCAATGTTTCTTCCAGAATGACCCTGTACTTGAACTGGTTCAGGTTTCCATTCAGAACAACCAGGTCAGTTTTGCCCCTTGCATGAAAAGCAGCCCAAGCGGTCACCCCACCCACTCCAGCTTGGACTCTTGGCACTATACAATCTTCGTTGTGGGCTTCATGCACTTGTCTGCGCACTCAGACACGGCCATATTGACGATAGACCAGAAATCTAGACTCGTCACTGAAGGTTACGTGATTCCAGTGTCCTGGCTGCCATTGACGGTGCTCTCTGGCCCACTGCAATCGGCGCTGGCTGTGTTGTCTGGTCATGCGTGGCTTTCTCAGGGGACGCCTGGCACGATAGCCTGCTTGAACCAGTCGTTGGTTGACTAGCCTTCTGGATACAAGCGCATTTGTCAGTTGCTGCCACTCAGCCCTAAGCCGATTAGCTGACTTGGTACGGCCATTGCAGACTAACCGGTGCAGCTGGCGATCATCTCTCCTTGTGGTTCTGCGGGGACGTCCTGGCCTCGGTATTATAGTAGGGACACCGCTCTCACCATTTCCTTTCAGGATCTTTGACACCTGACCTTGAGTGATGCCATACTGCCGAGCAATAGCACGCTGTTTCATGTCAGAATTTCGTAAAGCCACCACTCCATGACAAACAGCATTGTCAAGTTGACGGACCATCTCCAGAGGAAGCGGCAATAAATTTTGTAGACATGCAGCAGTTGTTTTCCACTAATACAGAACGCAACAACCCTTATATACCCGATTGTGAAGCCAATCGTCAAATGTACCTGTCCTTACATTTTGTCACGCCACCTGTGATATAATCCTGTTATTGACTTTTGTATGCAAGATCGAGGCTCGTGTAAGAGCCAGCACATTAAACACACATTAGCACATAAAACACAAAAAACATAAAGGGACACATCAAACAATAAAGGGACACATAAAACAAGACTGCGACTTAGACTTCTTGCTGCGAAAGACAATCAGTGACATGGTTCTTTCAACAAAGACATCACCGAAGGGTAAAAGAAACTCACCAGATTGATACACAGCGATCACGAATGGCCAATAGCGAGCTTTAAACTCCAAAGGTGGTCAGTTCAATTGCGGACTTGATACACGTGGGGAAAGAAAGGGAAAAGGGGAGGAAGCTGAAGAGCTTACCTGTGGTCCTGCCGCAGTCCTCAAACCTGCGGAAAAGAAACTCAAACAAACATGGGTGTAGAAATGTACAAAAAGGTTTATCTATCTATAATTCCAGTAATCTCTGTTTGTTTGTACGTTTGTACGTTTGTTTGTCTGTGACCGCTGTTTCTCGACAACCACGGGTCCGATATACTTTTAACTTGCCAGGTATATTGCTGGGGACCCGAGGATGTGCCTTTTCAAGGTTTCATATTAATCGGACAATTACTTACCGAGCTATGTCCAAAAAACGATTCAACCAATCAGAGAGCAGCGAACTATCGCGTGTGCCGAACGTGGCGGACACACTCTGCCTCGGATGGCACATTTGAGAGCGTATTCATTTATTTCACGTTTGCAAACTATGTTGGCGTTAAACTATGTTTTAAAACTAATAAAAACGAATTTGCGATTCATTCGCTTTCCTGCGCGTTTGTGCACGCGATGGCGATTTCTTTACCAAACTCCGGAAGCCGTTCGCTTTGGACCAAACCATTTCATGTAAATAGAGGGGGGGGATATAATTTTAGATATAGATATAGTACGGGCAATGCCCTAGTTAAAAGAAATGCTGATAAGAAGAAACGCGACTAAACTAAATTCCTAAATGGAGCGCTCCCTCACCAGACTTAGAACATGGACAAATGGGGAGGATAAACTGGATAAAATAAATTATGTGTGTGTGCACTTATCTAAATCGGCTTGAACCTCGACAGGGTCGTGTCGGCCCCAAACCTGCCGTCCAGATGCTGCGGTGTTCTTGGCGGGAAGAAGGCTGCAGTCCGCTCGTTAGCGCCCTGCTTGGCCTCGCCGGACATCCCTCTCAGCCCGTCCACGCGTCGTCCGCTTGAAGAACCACAGTTCCCAGACTGCGGCTTCTCCCGCAGCCTCTGCACGTCTCTGATGGCGCCTCTGAACATGGTCGGTCCAAGCACAATCGTGCGAGGGAGAAAAAGCAAGGGAGCAAGAGGGCAAGAGTGAGGAAGGCAAGAGCAAAGGCAAGGAGCAGAGGGCAAGAGGAAATATCAGTCCGAGAGTTCTTTTAACGTGGGGTCGTGACGTCATCAGCGCTTCTCCACTATGCCCGTCGGCCACCACCACCTCGTCCAGCTCTCCACCAATCTGCACGCCGCTTCTTGCTCGCCCTTCTTTCACCAATTGATGAGTGCCTTCCTGCTCCACACTGGCCAATCGGCGAGTCCTGGCCAATCACGGTTCCTCGGGGAGTGTCTTCACGGGCTGCCTGAGCTATGTGTGCCTGCCAAGTCGGGGTTGTCAGCCCAAGTGCGTCATCTGGGTTCCGATTGGTTTTTGTTGTTGTTATGGTTTAATTAATGGGCATTTGCCTCACTAGTGTCTATGGTGCGGTGCCAAAAGAGATAAAGGATAAATCACTGAGGTTTGATGAACAGGGGAATTAACAAAATCCCTATACTAGTTAACATGCCCCACCCCTCGCAATGAGCACGAAGATAGACCTTACTCCGACATTCGGCTAAATAAAACTTATTACATGGTGATGGCTCTTACCCGACAACCGGAGCATGTTAATTTATACAAGTCTACCTGACTCTACATAACACAGCCCCCCCCCCTCCCCCCGCCGGAACTGTATCCCTGCAAGGTTCATTGCAGGCGCTACCATCCCAGTTTTACCACTGACCGACTCACACTTAATTAAACTATGATCAGGAGGGTTGTGGGAAGTGAGCCGAAGCTACTTACTTATTCTCCTTATCGTTCTACCCACTTAAGCAACCATGCAAATATGCACAATTGTGGAATCCTTGGCCCTAACTCCTGGGGCAGGAAGAAAAACAACAACACGCAAACCTACCTTAACCACAAAACGTGTCCAAAACTTGCAAAAATTAAAAACTCCAAAAACATTTATACAACCCCTTCCTATAGACCGCATCCCTTGGTGGATGCCACTAGACTCAACGTTATGCCCCCATTCCACTTATGCCGATTAGCCCCGATTAGCCCCGATCTCCAGGTCGGGAGCGATCGGGACACTTTGGGAAAAAACTGGTCATCTACGCTGTATCTACGTCCTAAGTACGCTCCGATTACGATCACTACGCTGTAACCACGCTCATCGTGGGTAGATCGGGTCCCTGAAGACCCGATCGAAGCTGTTTAGAGCCGCTGTGTTCCCGCTCGCGTACGCTGTAACCACGCTGCATTCGCGATTTCCGCCGCTCTGACACGATGCATTCCCGATCGCCGCTGATCTAAAACTGATCCAACGCCGATGCTGCCGATCTATTGCCGTTTCAACTACGTCATTCCCGACCAAACCGATCTAACTATGCTCTATTCCCATCTTTAAGCCGACTAAAAAGCAGATTTCAGGTCCCGATCCGTATAAATAGGGCCCGATTTGCTTGCCGATCATCAGTATCATCGAAGACAGCCATGGATCAACATCAGAGAAATGACTGTCTGCAGCTCGCTCTACTTCTCCAACAATATGCAATTAATGAAAGAAGAGCTGCTCAAGTGAGAAGAAGAATGAGAAGAAGAAGAAGAAGAAGAAGAGCCCCTCAGTTCTGGGTCCGGCCATGGTTGACAGAAGAAAGAAGATTGCAGTTTGGGCACTACGACCGCTTGATGAATGAACTGAGGCTGGAGGACATCAACTCTTTCCAGAACTTTGTGAGGATGCCACCTGCTCTCTTTGATGAAATCCTCCACAGAATCACCCCCAGGATTGAGAAAGAAGATACCAGGCTGAGAAAGGCCCTACAACCTGGAATGAAGCTCGCCATCACCCTGAGGCATCTGGCTACAGGAGACCTCTACCCAACTCTCTCCTACGACTTCAGGGTCAGCAGAAACACCATCGTCAAGTTCATTCCGGAGGTGTGTCAAGCCATCGTTAGAGTTCAAAGAAGAAATGGTGAAGTGCCCTACCACCCCAGAAGAATGGACAGAAGTCGCTGATGATTTCGAAAGTAAATGGAACATCCCTCATGTGCTCGGAGCTCTTGATGGCAAACACGTCGCCCTCAGATGTGCACCCAACTCAGGCAGCCTCTACCACAACTACAAGGGCTTCTTCTCGATCGTGTTGATGGCACTGGTGGACGCCGACTATAAGTTATTGTGGGTGGATGTTGGTGGAATGGGACACATGTCAGATGCTCAGATTTTCAATGCTTCGGAGCTCAAAGAGTGCATAGAGAATGAAACCATTGGATTCCCCGACCCCCTGGCCATGCGGAACGATGATGAAGAGATGCCATTCTTCATCCTTGGAGATGATGCCTTTGCTCTCCGCACCTACTTGATGAAACCCTATGCCAGACGTGGACTCTCTCCTGAACAACTCGTCTACAACTACCGCATCTCAAGGGGTCGACGAGTGGTGGAGAACACCTTTGGCATCTTGGCAAACCGTTGGCAATGCTTGCTCAAGCCACTACAACAGTATCCTGAGGTGGTGCGTGACCTGGTCGAAACTGCTATCTGTCTGCACAACATGCTCCGCATCCGGTTGCCAAGTATTCAGCATGCCGAGGTGGACCAGGAGGATTATCGACACAACATCATCCCTGGTGAATGGAGAGATCAAGCCAACATGTTAGAGGTGGAGCAGGCAGTTCGAGGTAACAGGGACAGTGTAGAGGCCAAGCGTCAGAGGGAGGTACTGAGACTCTATTTTAACAGCCCTGCTGGTGCAGTTCCATGGCAGGAGAGGATGGTGAGACATCATTAGAGACACTATGGGAAGGAGTTGAAAGACATTTTGGAGGACATTGTTGTATTGTTATGTATTGCATTGATAATGATTTCTATTGATAATCATGTGACAATAAACATTATGAAACTTGATATTCAATGTTTGCCTTGTGTTGGTTGGAAAGGGAGAAGTTATTATTGCTGGGTTGAGGGGATGAAAATGCATTGCAAAATGAAAGGTCTTCAAAATAAAAGCTAAAAATTTGACAAGTTTTTGCTGGGTAGAGGGGATCAAAGTTTGCATTCACTTAATTAAAAGGTCATAAAATTAAAAGCGGTAAAATTGATCATTAATAATATTTGTTTAACTTGTACCGCTTTTAATTTTAGACCATGGGGTTATTGGGCAATGCAATTTGGCTTATGCAGTTATCAATTCCACTTAACAACGTTGACAAAAAGTGTTCTTTTTTCAACTTTTATTCTTCATTCAACACAAAGCATCACTTTCACTCATATATCATCAAAACACAAAGACTCATAGATCATTAGCAGTGTCTCCATCTCCCTCCTTCTCCTTCTCCTCGTCTTGGCGGATCTGGCGGAGCAAACTGCTGAGACAGGTATTCGGGTGGAGGGATGATGAGTCTAGGGATGCATCTCCTGCTGCCAATGGGGTGCTGGTGATGGGTGCACTGCCCGGAGCTTGCAACTCGCAACTGCGTGATCTGCGTGATCTGCGTGATCAACTGCGTCAACTGCGTGATCGCAACAATCGGAGCTTGCAACTGCGTGATCTGTTTGCCTCAGTGGGGTGCAGTGTTGGAGGGGTTGGAGATGGGTTGGAAGTTCTGCTGAAGCCAGGCTGGGTGAGACTGCCACACACTAAAAGGGTGCTGTGGCTGGCTTGCAGGCTGAGTTGGCCACTGGCTGGGATCCGGTTGCCACTGGTGAGGGTACTGCTGAGAAGGCCCAGGCTGAGGCTGTGAAAATCCAGGCTGAGGCTGGGTCTGCCTGTTGTCGTCGACGTCACGGGCACGCTGGAGGCAGTCCCAGATCTCCCTTGAAGCCTTCCTGTACACCTCGTGACTCAGACCTTCCAGGACCTCGTAGATATACTCACAGAACTTGAACCTTTCGCTGTTCTTGGCTGGCTTCATCTGTTCGAGGAGCTGCTTGACCAAGTCTGTGATCTGGGCCTGGTTTTGGTCTAGCTCCATCAAAGCGTCTGCATCTGCCTGCCTCCTACCTCGGGTGGATGAAGCGATGGTTGAGGTGGGTGTGGACTCAGTCGGGCTGCTGATGACCACCACTGCAGCATCACTGGTGCCTGTGTCTGTGGCTATGGCTGTGAGCTGTGAACAGAAGAACAAATTATAAGTACATACACTAATAAGGAAGGTGGTATACATGTTCATAACAAAGTCGAGAAATTCATTAATGCAGCAAAGGACATAATTATACTTACACTGACCATGGGCCTCCTCTTCACTTCGCCGATGTGTGATTGGAGGAACTGCAGCCGGCCCCATATCCACTGGTCTCTCTCACTGAGCTGGACGGCGCCCTGGCCAGACTTGGTCTTCTTCAGCCGGCCGAACCTCGTGCGGATGGAGTCATACCAGGTCTTCAGCAGCAGGACTTCACGCTCCATTTTCTCAGCTTGCGTCTTCCAGATGTTATCCTTATGTTGAGTGTTTCTCCACAACTTCATCTTCTTATCGTAGAGGACCGGGTTCTTTTCGAGGAAGTCCGCAATCTCTTCTTCCTCCTGGTCTGTGCAGTTCACGTGGAGCCGGTCTTTCTTCTGCCTCTTCGTGGGAGCACTCTCTTCTTGTTCAACAGGCTCTAAAGGCAGCTCCTCTTCTGCCTCTTCTTTCTCCATTTCAGGCTCACGCTCAGGGGCAGGGGCAGCTTCAACAGGTGCAGTGTTCTCCGGGGGGAGGGGGGGGGGCGGGGGGGGGGGGCGTAACAACAATCTTCTTCTTCGTAGACTTCTTCTTGGTCCTCGGTGCCATTTTTGATCGGAGATATTGCGAGCGATGTTGTCGTGTCGAAATACTTGATCGGGTGAGGCTGATGCAATCCGGACCGATTTATATACAGCGGCTTTGATCGGCATTGGAGCGGGACGGATAGGTAACGATCGTCGTCGAAATGGCACAAGATAATCCTCCCGCTGCAACGACGCTGTAATCACGATCAAGCCGTTCTAACTACGATCAAGCCGTTCTAACTACGATCATTCCGATGGACTACGTTGCATTCACGCTGTAATCACGATCAGTCCCGCTATTTCAGATCGGGATGGAAATTTTAAACATGTTTAAAAAATCGCCCCGATCTATTTTTTTGTCCCGATCGACAAAGATCGAAGACGTTCCGTTTACGATCATGCCGATTGATCCCGTTCCAAATAGGATCGTTCCCGTTGTGCAGATCGGGGTCGATCGGCATAAGTGGAATGGGGGTATTACCTGCAAGGCCATCCCAATGCACCCGAAATTTCCGCGGGCCCTGTCCTGGTGTTACAGGTGAGTGACATGGCTCGGTGGATTTGCCCACATTCATTCAAGACAAACCCATAACCACTCATACACATTTCCAAAATCATCAATACTCAAAACCATTACGAAGCACATATTTCACCCCCTGCAGGACCATGGCAAAGATGTCAAAAACATGTGTGTTCGTTTCTACTAGGCAGCGGAGAGGTACCGTACAAGCGAGATGGTGGGGGTGCTCAGGCTGTGATGTCCGCAGTCCCAAAAACAAGTCGCCCGACTTACGACTTCTTCTGCCCCCCACCCCTTACCTTTTAGCCCCGCGACAGCCAAACAGCTCCTTTCGCTGTCGTCCTGCCGGGTGGGGGGGGGGGGGGTGTCACCAAAAAGATTCTGCCATGGTCTGCCATTATGTGAAATTCCCGTTCACATTTTAAAACCACTTTTCCAAACACATTAATCACCACTCATTCACAGTTCATTTCCATTCTCCACGACCACATAAAAACACAAAACCTCTACACATAAACAAACGCCACCCACAAGACACTTTTGTGGCACACATTCCAATCCCCTCACCGGCAATGCCATCACTCTCACCTGCCCCCTACTCCAAATTACATGTCCCAATTTAAATAAGCAAGTCCTGAAGCCTGGGACAGTACACATAAAAGCACTTACCTCAAGTGCAGGTAGTTGCAGGTTGGTCGGGTCCAGGAGTGCCATCCACCCTACAGAATCCCATTGGGCCTATCAAATCTGTCCTCCATCTCCATCATTGTTCTCGTCGCATTTCTTCGACATGTGGTTTTGACTCGCTCTGCTCAATAATGGCTCCCAAGTGCAAGACCAGTGCCGGAGATGCATCGACCACCAAGAGGCAGAAGAAAGTGATGTTCCAGGGCCAGTAAATGGAGCTGCTCGATCGGCTTTCGAGAGGAGAGAGTGCGGTCTCTGTTGGCAGGCATTATGGCATCAACGAATCCACCGTTCGCTACATATGGAAGAAAAAGAAGCCGATTCGTGTGAAATTTTCAGCGAGCACTGTATCGAGTACGAAGGTGGTCACCCATGTCCGGAATGTCCACATGGAAAGGATGGAGAAGACTCTCAGAATATGGATTGAGGACAACACGCAGACGAGGGACTTCAAGCTGAAAACCATGATGCTGAATGGTTCCCTAAACCTGCTCATCGAGGATGGGTTGGACGCCATTCCCAGGATTTCCAAAGAGGAGAAGGAGGTGGAGGCAGGCAGTAATGAGGAAGAGGTGCCGAGGTCCAACCTCACAGTCCAGTTTCTGGGCGAGTTGCTGCAGGACATGCAGGTGATTGTCAATAGGGTGCAAGATGCTGACTCAGTCGCGGAGAGGTACCTCAAGTTCAAGAGAACCTTTGGATGATGTGCTGCTCCTGCACAAAGACCTGCATCGAAATGTTGGGCAATGTGTCAGGCAGCTCCCATTACCCATTTCTTCAGCCATGCTCCCTCCACCTCAAGATCACCAGCACTCTCTCCTGCGTTCCTCTCAGCGTCCTCACTAGCATTCTCACCAACGTCCTGGCTCTCCCTTAATGCACGATTTTGCTGCACCATCATTTGGATTGCCCTCAAAGTTCGAGGAATTTTTGGGATTTTAATGCATCACCATCATCATCACCATCTTACTATAATTCACCAAATGTCCGTCCCTCTGTCTGTCCGTTTGAAGGTACCGTAAAAACTGCTGAACCGATCGCAACGATATTTTGGGTGGGTAATCCTGGGATCTCCAGGAGTAAAACAGGCTATTTAGTTTTCCCAATTTCAGCTTTGGTCTCCAGCATTCTCAGGTTGGGACTCCCGCATAACATTCGCGTTCGCATAACGTTCATTGTGACAATGTTTTTTTTTTTGTTTTTTTTTTGTATACAGAGTCGAGGCTCGTGAAAGAGCTAACATTTATCAAACAAACAAAACAAACAAACAAGCAAACAAAGTGTATAAAAAGGGGAGCGGTCGACAAGATGGGGAGAGAAGGGGAGGAAGCACACAAACACAACATTTGAGAGCAGGGACATCGGGAGATGTGTGGGAGGGAGAGGGCCTGGGGGGAGGCAGGATAGGTATAAAACGCAAGGACACCAAGGACTTCCAGGAAAGAAGACAGAAGTCACCTCAAAAAAGTGGATTTGGGGTGAAATTAGCGGGGGTAGAAAAGATCAAGGTTTTGGATTGGGGAAGATAAGAGATGGTGGTGAACAGCCGTTTTAAAGACCTGGAGGGAGGAGTGGGATTTAAGAGAGTGAGGGAGTTTGTTCCAGAGGCGGGAGAAAAGAGGAGTGAAGGTGAGCAGAGAGTCTTGATTTTGGCGGTTTAACCATAAGAGGGTTGCAGGCAGATCTTGTGCGACCTGTAGGAATATTTGGGGGACAGAGCCCAGAGAGAGCTGGGGGAGCAAGGCCGGAGAGGAGTCGGTAGAAGACGGAAAGACCACGAACCTGCCTGCGGTGAGTAAGTGAAAGGCCCTCGGAGATAGCGTCATCGCGGGAGATTCCAATGATTCTGAACGCTTTGGTTTCAACAGTGTGAAGACGAGCTAGGTGTGAGGCAGGAGCACCAGCCCAGAGGGGAGAGCAGTATTCCATTGAGCTGCGGATGAAAGCCTTGTATGTGGTGAGGAGCTCAGGTGTGCCAAGGAAGGACTTCGCATGACGGAGGATGCCCAGTCGGCGACAGGCTTTGGAGGCCAGCTTGGAAATGTGGTTTTCCCAGGAAAGATCATGGCAGATAGTGAGACCCAAAAGCTTGAGTGACAGAACTTCTTGGAGAGGATTATTCAGAAAGTAGATGGGAGGGTTGTCCAGTCGGTCTTTTCGGAGAGACATTGTAAGAGTGTGAGATTTGTCAGGATTGAAAGACATGTTCCACTTGTTTGCCCAGTCTGTGATTTTGTCCAGGTCTGCAGAGAGTGAGGAGGCTGCAGACTGCCGATCTGAGGGATGAGGAATGGAGCGGCAGAGAGTGGAGTCATCAGCAAAGAGATAGAGAGGATTTTCAAGAGAGTCAGAGAGATCATTGATGAAGACCAGAAAAAGCACAGGGCCCAGAACACTGCCTTGGAGAACTCCAGCCTGAACAGGAAGAGGAGATGAGAAAAACCCATTCAGGGCCACACGTTGACTACGATGAGAGAGGAAGTCCGCCAGCCATGCGTGGAGATTTCCATGGATAACATGAGAATAGAGTTTGGTGAGCAGGGCAGAGTGTCAGACCGTATCGAAGGCAAGGGAGATGACTCTGATTTCCTGTTTGGTGTTGAGGACCTCCATCCAGTGTTGAGACAGCAGAAGCAGCATGTCCAAAGTAGAATGACCTGATCTGAATCAAAATTGATCATCAGAAATCAAGCCATTGGAGAAGAGGAAGGATTTAATATCAGAAGCGATGATCGATTCCATGACCTTGCTGATGTAGTCAGGTTCATTATGTTCAGATTTATAATTTCGTTCTTTTTTTGTGGAGATTAGCAAACCTATACATTTTTGGAAAGCTTATAGCACCAGGAATCCGAAAAACCATGTTTCCATTTGCGCAAATTTTTCTTTGGCGGCCATATTGGATTTTCAAAATGGCTACCATCGGAAACCTATTTTTCGCGATATCTCAACATCCGAACCACCTAGAGTGCTGATTCCAACACCTATACCCACATTTTTGGGGATGAGGAATCACATGAAGCCATCTAAAATAATCTACACCTACCCTGGGATACCAGGTGGCAGCCTACAGCGGATTTTCAAGATGGCCACTTTCAGGAAACATGTTTTTTTCTGAATATGTATACCACATTGAGTGATGTTTCGCCTCAGTACAGTCATAGTCATAAATGGGATCATTTCAACATGTTCAGTTCATGTACATGGAAAGTCATTATATCAGACCTAATAGTTCATTTAAAATAAACCTCATGAAGCTCACAATTACTTACCTGTTGTCGTTTTATATATTTGCAGGTCTTGAGAGAAGATGAGTGAAGTTACGACTCAGCCCACACAGTGGCAGCACTGCATAATTTGTCAAACCGCTTCAGCAAAATATGGAACGCTTGTCCAGCAGCCCAAACCGGACTCGTTTGAACACTTGCTACAAACCCTTAATGATAGAGCAGCCTACCATGATGGAAAATATGTTAAAATTCACAGTCGCTTAAAGGATGAAACAAGTGAAAGTCTGCAATTCAATAATGCAGTTTGGCATCGTATCTGTTATTCAAATGCAACCAACAAAGAGAAGGTACAACGTGCCAAAGACCGCCATCAATATCACATTTCAGCCGGCTCCTACACAGAGAAAAAACGTGGACAAAAGCGAAAAAGCACAGAACTGGACGAACCATCAACTTCCACCACCAGTCCGTTTACACGTTCTGCAACAGCTCCATTCATTAAGGAACATTGCTTTTTCTGCCAGGAAGATAACGAGCAAAAATTGTACACATTGAGAACAGAAAACGGTGGGAAAGCATTACACGATGCTGTGGAGCTGTCTGGAAATCTCACCCTGCAAACTAGGTTAAACACATCCATCTCACCCACTGATGCACATGCAATCGATGTTCAATACCACAAGTCATGTTGGACAACAAATGTATTCCATGTGTTACGTACCAAGGATAACAAGGGAACAACAGAGAGAGGTCATCCGTTTCAAACATCATGTTTGATTGAGTTGATTAGCCTTGTCGACTGTCAAACTCAGAATAAACAATACTTATCCATGGCACATATTGAAACAACATACATCAACTTGCTTGGTGGCACAGATGCATTGGCGCACCACTTCCCTGCATATAGTAGACACTGGCTCAAGGAGAGAATTCTTCTAGAACTACCACACGTAACGTCTGTTAGGCAAAAGGACAGGAGAAAACCTTCTGTTCTTTACTCCCCAGATGCATGCGAATCCGATATGGTTCAGTCTGCCATGATAGAAAGTGAAGTAGACGATCTGAATATTATCTATAAAGCAGCAAAGGCATTGCGCAGAATTATCAAGAACTTCCACCAACAGGAAAACTCATCCGATGCTATACAGGTCACTAGCAGCACAGATGATGTTCCAGCAGCACTCCACGCAATGATCAGATGGGTTATGGTGGGGCCAACAGAAACACTAGAAACTGAAAAACGAACCACTCACGTTAACAGAGAAGTACTCACTGTTAGTCAGATGCTATTGGGTGGATTCAAATCTGACAAGCAAGTGAACTATAGGCCCAAAACTGATTCTGCGACCTTCCGATCAACCAAATCACAAGAAACTCCACAGTCTCTAGGATTAGCCTTGGCAGTTCACCATGACACAAGAAACAAGAAACTCCTGGAAAGTCTCTGCTCTCAAGGTTACTGTGTCTCGTACAGTCGTGTTATGCACCTCGAAACAGCCCTAGCAAATGCCATTGTGGAAAACACCCTGAAGTTCCAAGGACTTTATGTTCCTCCATTTTTGAAGAAGGGAACTTTTGTGTTTTTTGCAGCTGATAACACAGACTTTGCTGAAGACAGCGTGGATGGCAAAGGGACAAGCAACCCATGGAACAACACGATGTACTTGTCTGGTGTGAAGAAGACCAAGATCATGCTCAGGGACAAGTCAGTCGACTTGAAGGAAACAAAAGACTTGTATGGAAGGCTGATGATATTGACAAAATCAAGCCGTGATGTTGACCAGAAAGACGCAATAGGCAACTACGAATTCACCCTTACACCTCGCGCCTTGTTCGCACCAAACGGTGACCTGCTTCCTTGCCTTGACAAGTCAAAGTTAATCCATCTCCTTGTGAAACATGGAGACTTAGCTCCGGGTGACTTAGCTCCGACCTCAGGTCCTCAAGCTCAAGTCCATAACTCTGCAGCTATGAAAATAGCAGTAGTCGATGCCATGGTTCTTGTACAGAAATTGTCGACAAAACCAGCTGCAACAGTAACCGTTGAAGATCTCAGTGTCAGCTTTAATACCAGATTGATGTCACTGACAAGACATTTTGACGAAGTTATCCTCGTGTTTGATACTTACAAGGCCGATTCGTTGAAGCAAAGCAGAAGACAAAAAAGACGAGGGGGGCACAATCCAGTCCAGTACCAAGTGAAGGACAATACCAAGATCCAACACATCACCATGAAGCGGTTCTTGTCACACGATCAGACAAAGTCAGATTTGGCAGAATATCTGGCTGAGAAAACGTTGGAGTACAACAGAGATGCCTCCAAGCTGATAATTATATGTGCAGCAGGAAAGGCCAAGAGTAACAAAGGCGTGCATTTTGAAGACAATAATCATGAGGAGGCAGACACTCTGATGATTCACCAAGCAGTGCTGGCAACTCGCCGCAATCCCAACGCAGAACAGCTTACCTTCTTCTCTCCTGATACGGATGTCCTGGTCTTGGTCATAGCTAACTATGATGTTCTGCTCAAAAACACTGCTGTCTCCCTTGTGTCGGGCCTTGTGCAAGTACAACCAATCTGGAACAATCTTGGCGTCGAAAAGGCCAAGGCATTGCCAGCATTCCACACATTCACAGGAGCAGACAATACTGGACGGTTTTCGCGAATAGGCAAAACAACATGGTTTGAAGCTTTCGTCAGAGCCGATAGTGACGTGATACAGGCCATGAGAATGCTCGGTGATGCTGCAGATGTGACCGCAGATCAGATGTCCAACTTGGCAAGATTTGTATGTGCAGTGTACGTACCAAAGGGAATATGTATCAACAGCATTCCGGAGTTGCGCTGGTACCTCTTCTGTAAACACATGACTGAAAGTCACAAGTTACCTCCAACGCTAGGGGCTCTAAATCAGCATGTTGATCGTGTACATCTTCAGGCAAGGGTATGGGCTCAGGCTACTATCGCACATCAAGTGTTCCTGGATCCACAGCAACATGGCTACTTCAAGGACAACGATGGGGAATTGAAACCACTAATGACAGATGTACCACCAGCACCGAAAGCAATACTTGAGATGGTCAGATGTCAGTGCAAAGGAGACTGCTCATCGAGACGGTGTTCGTGCCGTGCCAATGACTTGGCATGCACAGACTTGTGTTTGTGCAGCTCCGAATGTGAAAACGACGATGACTGTCAACCTGTTCTCTGCTCTGACGACAGTGATGAGGACATTTGAAAACCTATGAGGACAAAATGTTGATGAATGTTGACAAAGATAAAATTTCATCTATGGGAAATATTCTATGTTCAAATAAAAGTAATTATTACATGTATAATTATGGATTGTATAGCCTCATCTCTATATACTTACCTCTTGAATACATAAATCACCTGTTTAGGATATATGAGGGATGTGGTTTCATAATTATGATCCGTGTGCCACAATGTAGCGAAACATCACTCAATGTGGTATACATATTCAGAAAAAAACATGTTTCCTGAAAGTGGCCATCTTGAAAATCCGCTGTAGGCTGCCACCTGGTATCCCAGGGTAGGTGTAGATTATTTTAGATGGCTTCATGTGATTCCTCATCCCCAAAAATGTGGGTATAGGTGTTGGAATCAGCACTCTAGGTGGTTCGGATGTTGAGATATCGCGAAAAATAGGTTTCCGATGGTGGCCATTTTGAAAATCCAATATGGCCGCCAAAGAAAAATTTGCGCAAATGGAAACATGGTTTTTCGGATTCCTGGTGCTATCAGCTTTCCAAAAATGTATAGTTTTGCTAATCTCCACAAAAAAAGAACGAAATTACATAACAAACCTGACTAATGATTGGGGGCAGGCTGATTGGTCTGTCATTGCAAGGATCTGTTTTTGCACCTTTTTGTGAAAAGCGGTAATGTTGGTTGATTTTCAAGCAGATGGCAGATGACCTTGAGAAAAATAGAGGGTGAATAGAACAGAGAGAGAGAGGGCTTATGCTGTGTGGTCCAGCTGTAGAATCAGAGTCGAGGTTTGACAGCCACATTGTTGGGAGAGAAGGACACAGATTCCAGGAGCTGCTGGGAAAGGTGGGTACAGAGAGAGATGGGCATGGGACACAAGATTTTGAGGCAAACACAGGGTTGAGGCATTCAGCTTTTTCACGTGCAGTGTCAGCTGTGTAGCCATTTGGGGTAAGGGAGGGGACGGAAGGGAAACAAACACGAGAAACAGATTTGACCAGCTACCAGGGTTTGAATGAGGGAGACAGGTTTGACAGTTGTCTTGAGAGTAGAGAGTTATAGTTTCCTGACTCTCCTGAGGGTAGACACACACTTTGTCTAAGCATTGTGGAAGGAACTGGGATTGCATTGAGTGGATTTGCCTTCCATGAGGTAAAGGCAATTTTTTTTTCAGGACAGCAGCCTGACCACAAGATTCAGTGTACTATGGAGGAAGGGTATGACAACTGAAGATGAGATGGGATCAATTTGTGCATGAGAGAGAGCAAATTTATTTGGAAGAATTCCCAGGATGAGTTGATGTCATCGACAGAAGAGATGGGAGACCCGTCTCGAGGTTTGATGGCTGCTTGAAGACCATGCCAGTCGGCCTGAGTGAAATGCAGGACTCTTCAGCACAGAGGGGGCTGTCTGAGAATGGCATCAGAGATGTCCACTTCAACAAGCAAATGAACAGATGAACCAATTGGAGCAGAAGAACAGCAGACATTTGCAGGGAAGTTAGTCATAACCAAGTCTGGAAGAGATGATGTACCGTTGACTGAGATCTGGGTCGGGAAATTGACAGATAGTGTCAGTCCCAATGAGTTGCAGAAGTCCTTTGCTGAGATGCCATGGCTGGTGCGAGAGGTAACCACACCCAGCCAGCTGGCATGACAACAATTTAAGTCACCACATATGAGGAAGAGAGAGAGTTGGGATGAGTAGATAGAAGTTGGTCCATGTTATCAGACAGAGAGATGTAAATAGAGTCATCACTGTTTGGTGAATGGTACAACACACATATGAACAAAAGGTGGGAGCAGAGGGGAAGCCGTAGTGTTAGGGATTCGTCACTTCCGTTGTGGTGGTTTGCATCCACTGTAAATATTTCCAATTCCATGTATTATTATTGTTGTCATTTAAAGGGAATTGATACTTCTAGTTTCAAAAGTTTAAAGTTAATGTTAAAAGAAACAGGAAACCAGATCCGGAACCGGATGAAAAACCAGAAGAAGATGAGGAGAGAAAAGGGGGAACGAGTGAGGTCGGACAAGAAGCAAGTCGCTTCTTCGTCCTGAGCGAACATTGTCGAGCAAGAGTCACGGGTGAACTTTGGGTTTCCTGGGAAAAGGGATTCCTGCGATAAAGTTGTTATCGCTGTGACTGATCAACCTGCGTGTCAGGTTTGGCGTTGGATTCCGAAGAATCATTGTCGGGTCATTGCGTCTCGAGAACGAGCCGTCGGCCATTTTGACTCACGCGCTTTGCTCATCGCGAAAGGTCGTTGCTTTGCGCCACCCGTTTTCACCATTCAGACGTCTATCTGGGATGTGTGTGTGCAACGCGGATTTTGAATGCAACCCTGAGGTTCGCCGATTTGGAGCAGTAAAACATTCATACCCGAGGGTGTGAATTTCCCAGTCGCCTTGAGTGCGCCTTTTCGCAGCTGTTGGCCGCGTGACCCTTTTCTGCCACTTTGGCCGCATACGCCTTTGTGCAGTTTTGGCGGCGTGACTGGGCCTGTCATCTGAACGGGATTGGATTCGACATCTTTCTGACGATCGCTGGAGGGGATCAACTTGAGCTCGAAGATGGGAATATAGTGACATTGGGGAATGTTCTTTTTTCACTCACTTGGAGCACAGTGAGTTACCTGATATTAGCTGATGGTACCATCATAAAATATATGTTGATTGTACTTTTGATTGCTATCATTGTTGTACTGTTATTCTTGTGTGATTTTTTAATACAATATTTGTTTGTTAGAAACAATTGGTGTGGTTTCACCATTGATTTTTGACACAGAATAACACATTTTTCTGCCGTGACTCCTCTCGGGGCTCGGAGGTACACAGCGACCAGGGGTCGGGGAGGAGCACGTAACAGAAATTGTGGGCTCGTCCAATTGACTCAGGGGCTCAAAATTGGGTCTTCGTCCGGGATTAAATTCCCTAATCTAATAACACTCGTCCGGGAGCAAGTTCCCTGATAATATTCGTCTGGGATAGAATTCCCTAACATTCCCAACATTCCCTAACTTGGAATTTTTCTAACATTCCCAAATTTTTCAAAAAATTGGAAAATTTTTGTGTGAAGGTTAACAGGTGTTAACTAATAGTCACCATGGGGTTTGACACAGAATAGTTTGCGGCGTTCCCTAGTGAGGCACAGTTCCAAGCGTTAAAAAAATCTGAACTCTTGATATTGGCCAGACATTTTAACTTGGAGGTCCGAGTTAATATGAAGAAAGCAGAGATGCAGACATTGGTGATAGAATCTCTGGTGGGACAGGGCACATGGACAGAGGTAGCCTTGGATTGGTTACCAGAGGAAGAAGAAAATGTGGAGCTCCGGAAAATGGAGATGCAACTGCAGAGCCAGGAAAGGTTAAAAGCAGAGGAAAGGAAAGCAGAAGAAAGAAGCGCAGGGGAAAGAACACCGGAAAGGAGAGCTGAAAGAGAACTCGCGGAAAAAAGAGTAGAACAGGAACGAGGAAAGAAGAGCCGAAAGGGAGTTAAAGGAACGTGACATGGAGTGTCAGAGGGAAATTAAACTCAGGGAACTGGAATTAATGAGAGAACGGGGAGAGGTAGCATCCATGCCGGCTAGTTCGACAACGAGTCAGAACACTTGGGATGTTGGTAGGCATGTGAGGCTGGTTCCACCCTTCAATGAAAAGGAGGTAGCCAAGTTTTTTTTACACTTTGAGAAAGTGGCTCAAATGCTAAAATGGCCTGTGGGGTCCTGGACTATGTTAGTGCAAAGTGTTTTGGTGGGTAAAGCTCAAGATATATTTTCGGCTTTGCCGATTGACAAATGTACAGATTATGAGGAAGTGAAGAAAGCCATTCTCAAAGCCAATGAATTGGTCCCTGAAGCTTACCGGCAAAAATTCCGGAATGCCAGGAAGAGGGAGAGTGAGACCCATGTGGAGATTGCCAGAATGAAGGAAACCATGTTTGATCGGTGGTGTGATTCGAAGGGGATTGGGAAAGATTTCAACCTGTTGCGACAATTGATCTTGGTGGAGGAATTCAAACAGTGTGTCCACGAGGACATTAAAGTACATCTGGAGGAAAAGAAGGTACCAGAGTTGTATGAGGCAGCAACCGTGGCAGATGACTATGCCTTGACACTCAGGATGGGGTTCCACAAACCCAACTTCCCACCTAGAGTTCACCAGGGGAGTTATGGTACATCCGGTGCGGAGAACGAAGATTCATGGGGGCGACCTAGAGATGACTATGAGTACAAATCTGATGCCACGACTTTTAGGGATCAGAAGACTGCAGTTCCAAGACAGACCTAGCTTCCGGGGGGCTCGAGGCAGACCACGAGTTTTTCCTCCAGGCCTACTTGCGCTTTTTGCAAGAAACCTGGACACTTGATGTCCCAATGTTATGCCCTGGAATGGAAAAATCAGGAGCAGAGTCAGATTAGTACAACTCCGAATGCATTGGCAAATGCGAGAAATCGTCCTTGGAGGACAGTGCGTTGTGAAGGTTCCCATGCCAAATTTATGGCATCACAGAATGACCTTGCTCAAGAGGGTTACAAATCTTTTATTTCAGAGGGGTTTGTGTCACTGAATGGAGACTTGACTAACCAGAGACCTGTTAGGGTATTGAGGGACACAGGAGCACATCAATCTTTAATGCTGGAAGGCATTTTGCCATTGTCAGAGAAGACGGCAACTGGTGTGAGTGTTCTTTTACAGGGGGTTGGTGGCTGTGTTAAAGCTCCACTTCATGTCATCCATTTAAAGTCTGATTTGGTGTCAGGACCGGTCACCGTAGGGTTACAAGCCACTCTACCTGTAGAGGGAATATCTTTTGTTATCGGGAATGATTTGGCCGGTGGTCAAGTTTCTGGTAACCCGATGTTTGTTGAAAAGCCTCGTATGAAAAATAACACTGCACAGGTAGAGCAGGAGATTCCAGGTATCTTTCCATCCTGTACCGCGACTCGTGCTATGGGTAGGAAGCACTCTGAAGAGAAGAGGAAAGTACTGACGTCACGCTTTGCACAGGCACGTCTTGTCAGGTACCCAAAAACGAAGTGTCAGCACACACAAGTCAGGGATGGAAGCAATGTTGGCAAGCTCTTTGTTGGTGGACTGAACTTCAAGACAAGGGAAGTTGTTCTGGACTCTGTCTTCGGCCAATATGGACCACTCTTGGAAGTGCGTCTGATAAAAGACAGGGAGACGCAAAAGTCAAGAGGATTTGGCTTTGTCACGTTTGAAAACACAAAGGATGCCAAAGATGCAGAAAAGGATTTGAATGGAAAGGATTTGGATGGTCGGACCTTAATAGTAGAGAAGGCAGGCCATGGGCGTCAAGGGGGCTACAGAGGAGGAAAACGTGGAGGTAGTTTCAGGGGTGGCTATGGCTCCCGGGGTGGAAGTAATAGTTTTGGTGGTGGCCGCAGTCGAGATTACTATGGAGGCTCCCAGAGTTACGGCAGCTTCCGAAGGGATGATTATCAGGGTAGTGGCCGAGAAGGAGACCGCTATTCATGTGACTACAGCGACAAGCGCTCCAACCGTGATTATTATGAAAGTTAGGAAGAGTTTGAAGCACTGAATGCTGCGGAGCAGCCGAGCCAAGATTCCTATATGGATTAACCGTGAACTCCACGTTCCTAAAGGCGTCCATGTAGTGAATACTTCCAGGCCTCACCACCCAACCACCATGAAACCTGGCTCTCAGCTCGGCCTCCCTAAAAAAGTGCTATAGATTTGCTTGACTTTGGATTTTTTATCACAACCCCTTAAACTTCATTCAAAAAAATGAAAAATAAAAATCAGAGGTTGAGGAGATGGAGTTTGGCTTTACAGGAGTTCAACTTGGAGATTGAGCATGTAAAGGGCAGGGACAATGTCGTGGCGGATGCTTTGTTCAGAGTGAACTAACTTTGTAGATCTCTGTAGGTTGTTTGAAGTTTTGTTGCTTTATTGTTGGGAAATATTGATTATTGTTGCTCACCGGACGGAATTGATGATTTGGGTGTGAGTTCACTTTTGTTTGTTGGGAGAATTTTGCCTACAAAGAAAGTTTTCACTATGTTCAAACTTTCTTTCTTGAGGGGGGGAAGTGTTACGGATTCGTCACTTCCGTTGTGGTGGTTTGCATCCACTGTAAATATTTCCGATTCCATGTATTATTATTGTTGTCATTTAAAGGGAATAGATATTTCTAGTTTCAAAAGTTAAAAGTTAATGTTAAAATAAACAGGAAACCGGATCGGGAACCGGATGAAAAACCGGAAGAAGACGAGGAGAGAAAAGGGTGGAGCGAGTGAAGTCGGACAAGAAGCGAGTCGCTTCTTCGTCCTGAGCGAACGTT
The DNA here is from genome assembly GCF_964187855.1 of Myxine glutinosa. Classification (NCBI taxonomy): domain Eukaryota; kingdom Metazoa; phylum Chordata; class Myxini; order Myxiniformes; family Myxinidae; genus Myxine; species Myxine glutinosa. The sequence goes on along the minus strand of NC_136262.1, from coordinate 244,572,678 downwards.
GTCGAGCAAGAGTCACGTGTGAACTTTGGGTTTCCTGGGAAAAGGGATTCCTGCGATAAAGTTGTTATCGCTGTGACTGATCAATCTGCGTGTCAGGTTTGGCGTTGGATTCCGAAGAATCATCGTCGGGTCGTTGCGTCTCGAGAACGAGCCGTTGGCCATTTTGACTCACGTGCTTTGCTCATCGCGAAAGGTTGTTGCTTTGCGCCAGCCGTTTTCACCATTCAGATGTCTATCTGGGATGTGTGTGTGCAATGCGGATTTTGAAGGCAAACCTGAGGTTCGCCGATTTGGAGCGATAAAACATTCATACCCGAGGGTGTGAATTTCCCAGTCGCCTTGAGTGCGCCTTTTCACAGCTGTTGGCCGCGTGACCCTTTTCTGCCACTTTGGCTACGTACGCCTTTGTGCAGTTTTGGCGGCGTGACTGGGCCTGTCATCTGAACGGGATTCGTGTTTGGATTCGACATCTTTCTGACGATCGCTGGAGGGGATCAACTTGAGCTCGAAGACGGGAATATAGTGACATTGGGGAATGTTCTTTTTTCACTCACTTGGAGCACAGTGAGTTACCTGATATTAGCTGATGGTACCATCATAAGATATATGTTGATTGTACTTTTGATTGCTATCATTGTTGTACTGTTATTCTTGTGTGATTTTTTAATACAATATTGTTTGTTAGTAACAATTGGTGTGGTTTAACCATTGATTTTTGACACAGAATAACACATTTTTCTGCCGTGACTCCGCTCGGGGCTCGGAGGTACACCGCGACCAGGGGGTCGGGGAGGAGCACGTAACTGTAGCCAGAGATACTCATGGGGTTTGGGAGATGTAGAGCAGTACTTGGAGAGTGAGGAATAGAGTTTTTCATAAAGAGAGCTCCGCCACCAGGACGAGGCTCGGGTGTATCATATCGAAGGAGGGAGTAACAAGGGAGAGATATTAAGGAATCAAAGACGTCTTGAAGGAAGAAAGTTTCTGACAAGCAGATTCAATTGGGTTTGTCAGAAGCAACCTGTATGGAGAGAACAGTCAGGATATATACAAAAACATCATATAATTTAATTTCAAAACATACCTGGTCACAAGTGTGCCTCATTGACCAGGTCCTCAGTCGAGGTCCTCAGCATCATCCCGTTTCGGCCCTTCAAACTCGATACGGTCAGCTAAGGTGGGCCAGCAGCGGCACATACGCATACACATGCAGCAGCTACACCTGAATGCGTACATACCCCCACCCCCAGCCAGTGAGAACACAGACTACAACAACAAAACCGCCTCCACTCCCAGAATCCAAAGCCCCTCTTCCACTCACTCACACATCAAAAAAAAACAAAAACGACCACCACCCTTACAACATGCACCACTCAAACAAAAACACATTCATATATATATATATATATATATATATATATATATATATATATATATATATATATATTGTTACGGACGCGGCTAGGATGTTAATTGGCCGAGCGGATGGCCGCCGCACCCGAACAGTTACCCCGACTAACCCGATTCCTGAACGTTGGCCAAAATCGCGCCACAGATATTCAATATGGAAACCTCTAAAGCGACCGAATGTGAAGAGGAAGAAGAAGACGTACAGAGGAATAACAGGATTTATTATTTACACACACTAAAGCAAAAGGAGCAGTCAAGGTTATATACAGGTAAATGGAAAAAACAGGAGACACAGTGAAATCGTTAGCTTACCTATTAACAGTCTTAATTAACCCAGGGACAAGACACACAGAACAAACTCACGTACACGAATGGGAAAATTGCAGGTTGGTTTTTGCTGGAGGGAGAAGGTCGAACCACAAGCTGGAAGGCTTGGCAGGGCGCACAGCAAGCCGGTCCTTGTCAGGCTGGGAGCGAGCAGGGCGACGTCGGCACACATATCTCGTTGCACGCCTCTGGCTCTTTTGGTCCTCCCCTTCTTTCCAAATCGTCTGACGCGTCTTTCTCTCCGATCTCCTGCCTACGCGATCGTCGCACGTATTTCTCCCTCGCGCGTCTCTCTTTGGGGCGTCGTCGTGCGGGTTATATATATGCCACGCCCTTGAACCCTCGCGAACCTACTCGATGTTTCTCTCCACACCCTCTCCAAGTCCAACCCCTTGTTCTTGGTTGGTTGAGTGGGGCTGACTCACTCCTCCCCTCTATGACGAGGTGGGGACACGCCTTTCTTCTCCGAGGTTACCTCGTGCATAATGGAGTCAAATGCAGCAAAGTGGACGGCAGATGAAATGCAGCAAAGTGGCTAAAGGAGTCAAAATGCAGCAAAGTGGACGGGAGATGAAATGCAGCAAAGTGGCTAAACCTGGCACTTGGAAGATGCCATGGGGCGTCGGAGGGACCTGTCTTATTTAATTGATGCAACGTAATGAACTAGTGGGCCACAGAGCCTTATACTAACATGTATTAAGGACATAACTACGAGGGGAATTTAAGATTGGCTACGTGTATGCGATGGATTAACTACGGGCGACTTTTGATCTTTATACTATTGGAGGGTGATATTTACAAGATTTACAGCATACAAAAAGGGGAAAATTTACATCAGATTACCCACACAATTCCCATATCCCCAACAATATATATATATATATATATATATATATATATTGTTACAGCTTTGGGTACCCCCCCCCCCCCTTCACTTGTAAATATCCCCCTTTGTAATATAATCCCCTTTTATTAATTATTAAATATCGCACCCTATGCCATCGCAACACGCAGCCAATCTTAGAATCATCTTGCTAATTATTTCCTATTCTATGTTTAATTAAGGCTCTGTATCCACTAGATTGACACCACGTTGCATTAACAAATAAGGATAGCTCCCCTTCAATAATGCCATACCCCAGCAAACTCTCTATCTCTCTGCAAAGCAGCTCAACAAGCGTGGGGTGTGCGCCCTCTCACTGGCCTTGGTGCTCTGTATTGGACAAGTAGGCGGGGTCGCCGAGAAGAGGCGTGGCCGTGGCTCGCCACAAGGGCGGAGCTGTTCAGCTCCGTTACCAAATAAGGCTACAAACAGAGCACGTGGGCGGGACCCAAACGGCCGAGGGCGTGTCACGACCCCACTTAATATATGCGTTCGAGGATCGCGCATAAGGAGATGGGAGGAGAGAAGGCTTGAGACCAGCAGAGGTGACGAGTGCGCAGCAGAAAGATCGTGCCTTACCTGCGAGGGAAATCCCAGTATTATCCCCAGAGAGAGAGAGAGAGAGAGAGTCATGGCATTGACGCAACCACGTTGGTTCCAGCGGTTGTCGGGTTCGCTTTAAACCAACGACGCGAGGTCGGAACGGAACCTCGACGGCTGAACGAGCTGAAACGGCTGCCTTTGCCAGCTGAACGGACCTTCTCCTGCCATTCCTGTCATCATCCCCGTGTGAGTCTGTCTTTGTTCTGTCCTGGGTATAAGTAAGACTGTATAGATAAGGCTGCCCTGTGTTCTTTTTACATCCATACACCTTTGTACAGCTTTGATCTTTCTTTTCCTCTGGTGTTTGTTATAATAAATGTGTGCTCTTTCTCCAAGCTTTGGTTTCGTCTTCATCCACTTGCTTTAGTCTTTTCTTTCCATTGGTCTACGTGGCACGATTAAAACCGCTATAATCGGGTTAGTAATTATTGTTAACGGCCTGGGTCGTGACCCGCTTCGCTCGGCGTGTCCATTACCGTCGCGACTCGGGCGGGGCTGTCTCCTCGCTGGTTGGGAGGTCACGGTAAGCAGGTATTCGGGGGGTCTTTTTTTGGGGTCTCTGGCCTGATTACCCTGGTCGTGGCTGACCACCAGTGACGTCACAGACCCCCAGGATCGGCGACGGCCAGTATAACGGACAAGGGGTTAACCCCCCTTGCTAACGGGAGAGCCGTCGTCCCAGATCTGTAACAATATATACATGTATATATATATATGTATATATATATATATATATATATATATATATATATATATATATATATATATATATATACATATATATATATATATATATATATATATATATATATATATATATATATATATATATATATATTGTTTTATAGCGATCTTTACAGTCGTGGTCAAAAACTATTGGCACCCTTGCACTTTATTCAAATAATGCACCATTTATTCCAGAAAATTGTTGAAATTAAAAAATATTTTGGAATCCATATATGTATTTCTTTGGTTTGCAGTGGAACAAAACAAAAAAAGCTGAAAAAATACTGAATGTTAAATTATGCCACACACAAATCCTAAAATGGCCCGGACAATATTATTGGCACCTTTTAGAAGTTGTTAGAAATAATTAGATTTCAAGCAGGTGATTCTCCTTTACTTTGGAATGGAACTCACACATGGTGAGTTGCAGGTGCCTGCAATATAAAAATCACTCATTAAACCAGTTTGAATAGAGAAAAGGAGTCATTCTGATGTTTTCTGTGTGACTCTGTGTACCGCAATGAGCATGGAGAAAAGAAAGAAAACCAGAGAATTGTCTGAGGAGGTCAGACACGATTGTAGCCAAGCGTGGACAATCTCAAGGCTACAAGTCCATCTCAAGAGACGTTGATGTTCCTGTGTCCACCGTAGACAATGATATTAGGAAGATTAAGGCCCATGGCACTGTAGCCAACTTCCCTGGATGTGGCCGCAAGAGAAAACTTGATCGAAGATTGCAGCGAAGGATTGTTTGAATGGTGGAGAAAGCGACTCAATCAACTGCCAAACAGATTCAAGCTGACCTTCAGACACAAGGTACGACAGTTTCAACTCGCACCATCCGTTGCCAACTGGATGAAAGGGGGTTATATAGTACGAGACCCAGGAGGACCCCACTGCTAAGAAAGCCTGACTGGAGTTTTCCAAAACACACCTGAACATGCCAAAATAATAATAATAATAATAATAATAATAATAATAATAATAATAAAGGAGTCTTATATAGCCCCATCAAGCAGAGTAAACGACCCTCATGGTGCTTTGACAGAGATACTCATGGGGTTTGGGAGGAAAATCCTTCTGGGAGAATGTCCTGTGGACAGATGAGACCAATCTAGAGTTTTTTGGTAAAGCACATCATCTCTGTGTTTACATTAAACAAAATGAGGCCTTAAAAGAAAAGAACACCTTCCCTACAGTCAAACATGGAGGAGGTTCAGTGATGTTTCGGGGTTGCTGTGCTGCCTCTGGCACTGGGTGCCTTGAATGTGTGCACGGCATCATGAAATCAGAAGGTTACCAAGGCATTTTGGAGCGCAATGCTCAACCTGGTGTCAGAAAGCTGAGTCTCCGTCAAAGGTCATGGGTCTTGCAGCAGGACAGTGACCCCAAACACACTTCAAAAAGCACCCGGAAATGGTTCAAGACAAAACGCTGGATTGTTCTGAAGTGGCCCGCAATGAGTCCAGATCTAAATCCCATTGAACACCTGTGGGGAGATCAGAAAACAGCAGTTGGGAGAAGACACCCACCAAATCTGGGAAAACTAGAGCAGTTTGCACAGGAAGATTGGGCCAAACTGCCAGTAGAGATGTGTAGGAAGCTCATTCATGGTGATAGGAAGTGCTTGACTGCAGTTTTTTTGTCCAAATTCTGTGCTACCAAATATTAAGTCTTGGGTGTCAATAATTTTGTCAATGCCATTTATTTTTATTTTATGATTTAAAAGGACGTATTAAGTTCTGAATCAAAAACAAAGGTTCTGTAATAACACTGAAATAAAGAATTGTGGACACAAAATACTTTCGGCAATTTCAACATATTTTTCAGAGAAAATTGTGAGTTATTTGAAAGAATTGCAAGGGTGCCAATATTTTTGGCCACGACTGTATCTGGCTAACAGGATAACTTAGTGGGATGCAAGCTTACCTTTGAACTGTCTTGCCTTGGTTCGAATCTCGACGCAGTTATAAACTCTCTCGCAGGCAAGGCGATTAACTCATGCGTGCGCCATCCATCGGAAGGACATTGAGCCGGAGGAGCCTTTTTCCAGTACTGAAAGCATTGGTGGACATTGATGATCCCAAGGTGTCTTCAGCCGAGTCAGCTTCAGCTTCAGCTTCAGCCGAGTGATACCAAAGACTAAAGATGGTAGATGCTGCCTCCTTACCTGATGCTCAGCATATAACAATGATGGAGCACAGACAACCTGTCCGTTGGCACCATTGCACAGGCTTGATAGGCCTAATGGCCTCCTACTGTATTGAAGTTCCTTGTATGGGAACTCTGTTTTTATTATTATCTCTAGTCGCCAGAACAAATTCCATGCCAGGTCTGGTCAACCAGGTCTCAGAAAGGAGGGTTCAGAACCATTCCCCTCCTATAATAATGAAATATTTCAGGTTGTTAAACAAGAGGAATCAGAAATTTTTTACACATACAGATTTTGAGTATGGAAATCTAGTCTACACGTTTTTAATTATTATTTATATTTCATGCTTTTTGTCCTCGTCGACATCTTCCCTTCATGAGCTTAACATTTTCAAATTTCTTTATGCGGAATCCTATGGGCCTTCGTTTTCAGCGTGGAATAAGTAGGCTCTTTATAACTTCATGATGTGTGACAATTTTCATGCATCTGTGACCAAAAGTGGCAGACAGATTCTTCAGCTTTCTTCCGTTACCATGATGCAAGACCATCATACGCTCAGTCCATCCCGGACGACCACCACCATGAGTGGAAATTATCTCCTTGACAATTTTTTTTGCACTTACAATAGCATTTTTTTTTTTTTTTTACACAAAAAAGTTTATTATTTTCTGACAAATGGTAGTGGCTATGTGAGTTTATTAAAGCACTTTCTGCTGTCACTTTCAGGGCTGCAGCAACAAGGCTGACTTATCACATCTGGTTTCTGGCACCTGCAAGTGCCATGAATCACTGAGAATGATGGCGCACTAGACCTGACTCCCTCCTGATACATTGCACTGATGATCTGCGGCTCGGCTCAATTCGGGCCATGTCATTCTCTGATTCTTGTCATAATACTGGCCTTTTATTATTGAACATGCCGTGCAGCATGTTCTGCCTTCTTACTTTTGAATCGATGTCCTGTCGACATCTTTCCCTATCAGGCTTTGCACTTTAATGGCGTGCATTTGGTGCTTAAAAATGAAATCTGATAAGTATTCAGCTCGTAACAATCCTGAAATCATGCACCGATTGTGATTCCCAGTGTGATGGCTTCCGGAATAGGAAAACATAATTCACATCAGGAGAGAGAGAAAGAGAGGGGTGTGGGGGGGGAGGAAAACTTGGCCCTCAATGAGAAGTAAAGAGTTGTGGGTCTAAGCATAGCAGAGTTTGATTGGAGTCTTTATTACCAGAGGCAGGTCATTTCTGGCAGTGCAAAATCAGGAAATGGCGGGCCTGACTTATGAATATCCTGTGGCTTATCAGAATGCCACGCGGCAGCAGTGTTTATGGCTTGTATTGGGGAATTGCTGTGCAGAGATGGAAAGCAAAGTGATCTTCCACAGGGCCTATTGTAAGGGAGCGGCTGGTGTTGGGGTTGGGGCGGGGGGGGGGGGGGGGGGAGTGGATTTGACTATCCTTTAAAAAAAATGCTGTGGATGTAAAGCCCCCTAAAGTCCTCATTTTGGGGAAAGCTCATTTTGTTTATTCCTTACTAATATTAACCCGTTTCTTCACTGAAGGTAGTTGACAACATAACATATATATATATATATATATGGCTTCCGGTCCCTCGAGGGCGTCCGGTCCCTCGAGCGACGGGGCTTGCTTCGATCTCTCCACGGCATCAAAGTTTGAGTGTTTTCCCGTTCGTTTCTTTGTCAAATTTCCGCTGCGTATTTTGTTGTGTATGTGTTATTGTGTGTTTCTATTTGGTTTTGGTTTTGTAGTTGTTGCAAATTTGTGTGTAATTAGTCGTTTCTTTGTTCGCGCCTCGTGCGGCCTGGTGTCTCATGCGGCCTCCTCGTCTCGACTTGTGCCCCGCCCCCTGTATCTCGTTTGTTCTTTCACCTCTGCTCCTGCTTTCTCAAATCCACGTTCTCACTTAGAGACTTTTCCCAGATTGTTTTTCATGGTTTTGTTTAAATATTTATTTAAATATGTTTAAACCGCAGCCGTGATGCTGACGCCGCCCCCCCCCCTCCCCACCCCCCAGAATTTCCATGTTTTAAACGTTTCCCAGTGTGTACCCTGGATATGAATATGTACGCCGTATCCCTGCGTGTCGTAAGAGGCGACTAAGAGGGTTGGCGTCAGGAAGGGCATCCGGCCATAAAAAAAACATTGCCTCAAAAAGAGAACCATGACAATTACAACGACATGTGGGCAGGGTACAGCCCGAAGTGGAGATCGGTTTCTGAGATTTGGGACATGGAATGTAGGGACAATGACAGGGAGATCAGGAGAAGTGGTGCAAGTATTGGTCAGAAGAAGAGTGGACATATGTTGTGTGCAAGAGACGAGATGGAAGGGAAGTGGTGTGAGAATGGTGAAGGGTAGGCAGGGACAGAAATACAAGTTTGTGTGGCAAGGGTGCCTGGAGGGCGTGAATGGTGTTGGTGTCCTGTTTTCTGAGGAGTTTGTAGACAGTGTGGTGAGTGTGACTAGAGTGAGTGATAGGTTGATGATGGTGAAAATGATGATTGGAAAGCTCTTGGTGAACGTCATCTCGGGATATGCTCCGCAGGTTGGTCGAAGCGACGAAGAGAAGGACAAGTTCTGGTGTGCGATAGAGAAGCTGATGGAAAACGTGAAAGACGAGGAAGTTGTTGTGGTAGGAGGAGACCTAAATGGACATGTGGGAAGGAGTATGGATGGTTTTGACGGAGTTCATGGGGGTTACGGATATGGTGTGAGAAATGGAGAAGGTGAAAGGATTTTGGAGTTTGCTGATGGAGCTGATTTGTTGATTTGTAATACTCAGTTCCAGAAAGAGGATAATAAGCTTGTTACATACACGTCAGGTGGGTCGACGACAACCGTTGACTACCTGATGGTGTGTAGGCGAGATAGGGGGCACCTCCGGGACACAAAGGTGATCCCGGGGGAGGAGGCTGTTCACAGCACCACTTGATTGTCTGCGACGTAAGGGTGAAAGGTGCGAGGAGAGCTCGGCGGGTGAAGTAACAACCGAGAATGAAGGTGTGGAGGTTGAAAGAGGTGGACAGTAAGGGAGGCATTAAAAGAGAGGCTGAGTAGGGTCGAGGATGATGTGGTTGAGCTTGAAAGTGGTTGGATGTCAATGAAAGCTAGTCTGTTGGGAGCCGTTGGTGAGCTATGTGGATGGACAAAAGGACCACCGAGGCACTCGGAAACATGGTGGTGGGATGATGAAGTTGGAAAGAGGATTGACGAGAAGAGGAAGAAGTTCAAGGAGTGGCAGAAGGCGAAGGGTACGGGAGCAGAAACAGCAGAGCATGAAAGTTATAAGGCAGCCAGGAAGGCTGCAAAGAAAGAGGTAGCAAAGGCGCAGGAGGCATGTAGGAAAATGTTCGGAGAACGCTTGGATTCGGAAGAGGGTCAGAAAGCAGTATTCAGGATTGCAAAGCAGACAGCGAAAGAGAGGTGTGATGTGATGGGGGTGAGTTGCTTGAAAGATGAAGTGGGACAAATCGTTGTCGACCCAGATGGAATTAAAGGAAGATGGAAAAGATATATGGAAATGCTGTTGAATACAGAGAATGAATGGGATGGCAACATCGAGAGTAACCCAGTTTTAGGACCGGCAGAGAAGATAACTGAGAAGGAAGTTGAGGAAGCGATAAAAGCAATGAAGAGTAGAAAAGCAGGAGAGCCGACGGGAGTTGTGGGAGATATGTTGAAGGCAGCAGGAAGTTGGGGTGTGAAGAGAATGACAGAGATCTGTAATCTGGTGGTGAAAGAAGGCTGCATTCCAGTGGATTGGGAACTGAGTACCCTCGTCCCTCTATACAAGGGGAAAGGTGACCCTCTGGAGTGTGGCTCGTACCGAGCGATAAAGTTATTGGAGCATGGAATGAAGGTATTGGAAAGGGTGTTGGAGAGGAGGATAAGGAAGAAAGTGAAGATCGACGAAATGCAGTTTGGATTCATGCCAGGAAGAGGAACGACAGACGCGCTTTTCATTGTGAGGCAGTTGCAGGAGAAGTACATGGAGAAGAGGAAGAAGTTGTTTCTTGGGTTTGTTGATCTGGAGAAAGCATTCGATCGGGTTCCACGCAAAGTATTGACATGGGCATTGAGGAAGTTAGGAGTGGAGGAATGGTTGATCAGAGTAGTGATGGCAATGTACAAAAGAGCATGCACAGCTGTAAGGACGAAGGACGGGAACAGTGGTGAGTTTGAGGTGAAGGTGGGAGTGCATCAGGGGTCGGTACTAAGTCCACTACTATTTGTAGCTGTGATGGAGGTGCTGGCTCAGAATGTAAAGGAGGGTTTACCGTGGGAGTTGTTGTATGCAGATGATCTGGTGTTGATTGCGGAAAGTATGGATGGATTGAAGGAAAAGATGAACAAGTGGAAGGAATGTATGGAGACAAAAGGTCTGAAGGTGAATATCGGAAAGACGAAGGTGATGGCAAGTGGTAAAGCATGTGGTGAGGTGGAAAGAACTAGGAAGTGGCCCTGTGCTGTGTGTAGGAAGGGTGTCAGAGTGAACTCCATTCAGTGTACAATGTGCGCTGAGTGGGTTCATCAAAAATGTAGTGGTCCGAGAGGGTCATTAACCAGTGTGGCAGCTACATTCAAATGTAAGGTGTGCACAGAGGGAGCTGCAGATGGAGGAAATGTTGAGTTGGATCTTGGAGACGGCATGAAGCTGGAAGGTGTGAAAACATTTTGCTACCTCGGAGACATGCTGAATGGAGAAGGTGGATCAGACTCGGCAACGGTTGCTCGAGTGAGATGTGCATGGAAGAAGTTTCGGGAATTGAGTGGCGTGCTGATGATGAGGGGAGTGTCGTTGAAGCTGAAGGGAAAGGTGTATGCTGCATGTGTGAGAAGTGTTATGATTTATGGGAGCGAGACATTGGTAATGAACGTAGAGCAGCAACGAAGGTTGGAAAGGGTGGAAATGCGAATGGTTCGACGGATGTGCAGAGTATCGTTGAGAGAGAGGAAGACAAATGATGAATTGCGAAAGATGATGGGAATAGAGCCTGTGATTGATGCTGTGAAGAGGAACAGGTTGAGATGGTTTGGTCATTTGTTGAGGAAGGATGAAAGTGACTGGTTGAGAAGAGTGATGGAAATGAATGTAGAAGGAAGTAGAAGACGGGGAAGACCGAGAAAGACTTGGCTAAAGATGGTGGAAGAAGAAATGCGGGCAAGGGGGTTAACAAGGAGAGATGCAGAAAATAGGGCAAAATGGAGAAGATTGTCATGGGGACCGCAAGGCTAACCCCCGCTCTAGCAGGGAAAATGGCCTATAAAATGCATGTTGTTGTTGTTGTATATATATATATATATATATATATATATATATATATATATATATATATATATATTATATATATATATGAGGAAATTATTCCTAGCGGTTAATAAATGCTAAATATAGCAATCGTTATTTCCTTCGTGATTGTTTAGCATAAGCGTATAAGTAATTAAATGTGACTTCAGATATGCTTTGCTAATTTGTATAGATAGAAACGTCAAACCAACGCTCATGTTTGTGTCCAATGTCCTCATTCCTGCGAGCCTATGTTTGATGTTTTATTCCTTATTTTTCTTTCCTAAATGTGATTTATTGTGTTTCGGAAGGCCGCGAGGCATAACGTTTAGGCAGAAAACAACTGAAGCCACTTTGAGGATGTGCCACCTTGCAAAATTTGGTGAAAGATCGGAAAAGGGGTTCACACCACCTGCCAGCTGAGTTACGGGCCAATGTTGAGAGGGAGGGGAGATGCACGCGGCATCATCAGTGACGTCAGTGGGCGAGATTATAAAAGGCGGGCACAACGAGAATTGGGGTGGAGAATCCCGGGAACGCCGAGGTGGGAGCTGCCCTCTGAGAGCGGACGCCGCACACCATACAGCCAACTACATGCCCCGCCCAGCTCCGGGGCGATTTCGCAAGTACAAAGAGTTGGGTGATCCCAATGAGCTTTGCTTGGTTTGTGATCATTCTCTTCCTGTCTCGTGACTTCCCTATATCTCCTTACTGGCAAATGAGTGAAGGCCTAAATAACTTAAGTAATTTAGACTCTTGCGATCGTACGTTTAGTACGTGACGTATGCCCATATGGGTTTTATTATTATTATTCAGATGGCATTGCTTATGTTTGTATTCCTGTCCTTCTTGCTGTTCAATACGCCTTAGAAACCTTCCTTGGTCTCTGGGCGAATCCTGGTTGATCTGGTGGCATTGTCTGGTGGTTTAACATATCCTGTTGAAGCTAAATTGGTCGCGGTCCCAGTACCACCAGAAGCTCGCACCATATGACCAAGGTTTCCTTGGCCTGATAAGATCGGTCACGTGGACGCCTAACAGCATGATCCTCGCCCGCCTTTGGCTCACAAAGCTTCTAAAAGAAGCAGAAAATACTTGGAAACATATGTGAGAAAGGGGCATGCCTCTGCTTAATTAAAGAGTTGGAGAACTTTCTGAACTCACCCAAAAAGCTGATAACTTGCAGCTCACAGTACTGCAAACTTCCAAGGATGTGGACTGCTGCAAGGCCCAAAGGAGGCCCATATTTGGTTTGGTTGCTTCTTAACACTGATGGATGGGGGTCGTATCTGGGGCTTGTCAATGCACAGGATAAATTTTAAATGATATTTACTATTAATCATGTTTGGGAGGAAAGGGTTAGGGGGTGTTAGAAGTGAGAACTGCATGGGCTGTGAGGACCGTTATGAATACTGTATTATATATTTTTTGGGTTCTGGTGCTGCATGAGAAATTATACCGTACTACTTTTTTTGCATCTATTGGTAAAAGGACAAGCGTCGGTCCCAGTGTGTATGTGTGTTCTATCCACTGTCACCGCTCGATAATTGTATTGACAGGAAAATGTGGGAACTAGACACCCTTCATCAATGAATATTCATTGCATTTCCTATATTTCTGTGAGTCCGATTTGCATTCAGGAACAGAACAATTATGGTTAACCACTTCAAAATGGCCACTATTTCATCTAAATGCTAAAAATTGTGTTTAAAAGACAATTTTAATTACATATTTCACGTTAGTAATGGCAGGTTCAAAATTCCTGGTGAGCAGAGCAGAGTCGAGTCAGTGAAAATGCACACTGAACATGTGCAAAATACATCGTTAGCATCCATACATCTTTTCGAAAGTCGTGTATTGTACCCTGAAAAGAAAATCATACGTCCACCATTTTGGTAAGCCTATGATATCTTCACAAGTGTCATATTCACAATCACCATGCCCTCCCTATACGTTTTCTGTTCAGTGTAAAACAACCTAAGTGACTGTTAAAAGAATCAACAAATATCGAAAGGTTGGAGCCGATAGGTGTCATGGGATTTGTAAAGGTGACAGTGCGTACAGTGCTCAGGCTTCAGGCCTTTGCTGTTAGCCTATGGTAAGTGCATTTGAAATTATCCAAGCTGTATAACCACGATGTAGATAAGCATTAGACATGTTTTACTTCATGTAGGTAATCTGGGTTATTTTTATTTTCAGAACGACTGAGGCAGTGGTCTGTTGCCTATGCACCGCCCAAATAAAGGGAAGAGTCAGAATGAAGTGTTGCACACTTGGAACAAGATCGCCAGCAGGGCAGGTACTTTGCAGGTTTTAGTAATACGTACACTACACTTATTCACCAAAAAGAAATTATTAATTTGTTTTATGTTCCCACGGATTAGACGTTATGTTTTTTGTTTTTTCAAGTTGCGAAATGCTACTCTCATTGAACGAGAACGACACTCAGTAGAGAGCATACCTCCGCCTGGTTGGCCATATCACTCAATGGTGAAGAATCACTTATAAAATTATATTAGCTGGATCCGGATCCGGATCTTCACCAAAATTGAATCGATTCTTCTTTGTCGCACACACAACCTGTCCAACAAGTTTCGTCCGAATCCGTCCACAACTTTTTGAGATATTTTGTTCACAGACAAACAGACAGGTGTGAAAACATAACCTCCATCCACCTTTGGTGGCGGAGGTAATCATGAAAAATACACTGCCGTAAAGGCCTAGCCTAGAGATAGACGTAACGCCGTCCCAGCGAAAAGAGTGTGACAGATAGGGACGGAAGGACGGAGAAATCAAGCTACTGTAGTGGTTACCTTATTCACATGTCGCGGTTACCTTATTCACTTGTCGCGGTTAACTTATCCGCATGTGACGGTTACCATTACGATGGGTTTGGTTTAACCCACGCACACGGGCTTTTGGTTGTGTCGTCGTGATGCACGCACGGCTGTTGGAGCCACGCCCTCCGAAGAGGGTTCTTGGTTTTATATAAGCCGTTACGACTTCTGTTCGCTAGCAGTTGCTGGAGATTTCTGTACAATAAACAACCTTTTGTACCCAACGAAATGGCCTCTTCTTATCGTCTTCGGCAACCACTAAACTGGTGACCCCGTTGCCCCCGAACGTATTCGGGGGCCAAATGAACACAGCAGGATTGCGACCGCATTTTCTTCCACAAGACCTAAACTCGAACTGCCGGAGTTTTAGCAACGACGAGCGGCCATGTGGTTCGCGCACCGCGCTCGGTTCCTCCTCTACGACTAGAGGGGCGAACCAGCTCCGGGACCCTCCGAAGGAACGCCGTTACGGGGCGTTGGCGGCACGGCTACTTCGTCGCCTTCGCGCACACAGGCCGAGTACTGCTGCTCGTCGCCTCCGCGCACACAGGCCGGGCACAGCTACTTCGTTGCCTTCGCGCACACAGGCCGAGCACCGCTGCTCGTCGCCTCCGCGCACACAGGCCGAGTACTGCTGCTCGTCGCCTTCGCGCACACAGGCCGAGTACTGCTACTTCGTCGCCTCCACGCACACAGGCCGAGTACTGCTGCTCGCCACTCCTTCTACTGCTCCTACGGCGGATCCCGAGGCTGATGCTTCTGCAACTACAGCTACTACCGCTGCTCATCTCTTGCGCACGCACGGCTGATTTGTTACCTTCGCGCGCACTGGCGCCTCGTTGTCTTCGTGCGCACTGCTGCTCTCCACTCCCGCAATTCCTACTGCTGCTCGTCGCCTACTGCGACCTACTGCTGTAATTCCTACTGCTGCAACTACAACTGCTACCGCTGCTCATCTCTTGCGCACGCACGGCTGCTTCGTTACCTTCGTGCGCACTGCTGCTCGCCACTCCCGCAATTCCTATTGCTGCAACTACAACGGCTACCGCTGCTCAGCACCCGCGGCCCGGCTCTGTTCCACCCGCGGTCCGGCTCTGTTCCACCCGCGAACTACGTACACGCCCGTGGCGTGCCTTCTGGGGGGGCGCATGTAGTGGTTACCTTATTCACATGTCGCGGTTACCTTATTCACTTGTCACGGTTAACTTAGCCGCATGTGACGGTTACCATTACGATGGGTTTGGTCTAACCCACGCACACGGGCTTTTGGTTGTGTCGTCGTGACGCACGCGTGGCTGTTGGAGCCACGCCCTCCGAAGAGGGTTCTTGGTTTTATATAAGCCGTTACGACTTCCGTTCGCTAGCAGTTGCTGGAGATTTCTGTACAATAAACAACCTTTTGTACCCAACGAAATGGCCTCTTCTTATCATCTTCGGCAACCGCTAAACTACTTTAATATTGTAATATAACTTCCTTCATTATTATTTATTAGTGCTACAGGTGAATCTAACTTGAGAAAGTAAATGCAAATTATCGATATCTCGGAGTCCAGGTCGTTGTGCTCCCAAAGTAGTTTCTTTGCACTGGTTGTGCTGGATGGTTTGCCATTGGCCTCTCCCAGCAGTAGTCTGCCTTAGAGTCCCTGTATAAAGAGAGTTGCGCCATGCGCTGACCCGAGATTTCTGGTCACGTGATTTCGTGGCGCCATTTTGTGTCTAACTTCACCGTGCGTGAACGTCAGCTTGGTACGGGAATGTTGTTTATTGCCAAACAAAATGACTGGTTGTTCTGCTTTTGGTTGTTCAAACCAATCTGGGAAATATAAGATGTATAGATTTCCAAGTGATAAAGTCAGAAGACAAATTTGGGAAGCGAAAGTCAGACGAAAGAGCTGGAAAGCGATCGACTCCTCGAGACTCTGCCAGGTAGGCCCACGCCGCTTGATGATCGATGTTCAAAAGCAATTCTATCTGCTCGGTTTTTTTTTGGTTGTCTGTCCGTTGAAAACCCTTTTAAAGGGAAGTGATTTGTGTTTGTTTATAATCTTCAAGGAGCTGACCAAAAATGCATTTCCGTGGGAAGAACCCTGCTCAATGTTTTTCGGGTAGTCCTAGCGGACCGCATATTGTCATTGATTGATGAAATGTCCCGGTACAGTGACATTGCCTGGTCTGCGGTTGGGTAGTCTGCGGGCAATGTCACTGTACTTTTTCAGAGGGAATTAATTTAGATTTTATAGGGGTGGGAAACCCATGGTCCGTTTTGTTTTCAGTTGTCTGTCCGTCCATTCAAAACTTATTCCGAGGCAAGTTATTTTTTTGGTTTAAAATCTTTAGCCTAATCGGCAATCATAAAAGCAATTTTAGGGGGGGACCTGCTCAATTTTTTTGCGGGTTGTGCAGCCATCCATACGTCCAAAATTTGACGAGTTATTGTTTGCTTTGTACAGTGCTCATGCGTCTTGTGAGGGGGATGCTCACTTGTGAGGAGTGAACGGAGTAGTGATGAGTCTCACTTGTGAGGAGTGAACGGAGTAGTGATGAGTTTCACTTGTGAGGAGTGAACGTAGTGGGATGAAGTGTTGGTCTGGTCAGAGTGTTGTATTACGGGCAGAGTTTTCTTACGGTCTGAATGTATGAATCATGTTCTGTACTGAATGTATGAACCAAGTTTTGTACTGAATGTTTACTGTGTTGGCCTCATCGTGTTCCTGGTGAAATTAAACAAGTTATGGTGAATACGACGTCTTATCTGTGCTTTTCCATATCTGTTCGACTCGACGAACCGTGAACACGGCAGGTATTTTAAAAAGTTTTTTCTCTGTTTAATTACGGCTTGGCGCAGTCGAAAATTAAGTGTTAATTAAGTCGCCAGCTATGAAACATATTAATCGATCAGGCAATATCCATCAGAGTTCTGGGCAAGGGTGTAGTAATAAATGAACGTTTCAATCTTACTAGATGCCGATGACGTTTTCCTTATGTCAGAGACAGAAGCTGACTTGCAGCTTGTTAAATCATTACAATGGAAATTGAATATAAATGTCGATAAAACTAAAGTTGTACACTATAGAAATATGGCAATACCACGTACAGAATTTGTTTTAAGTGTGTTAGACTATATGTCGGCTGGAAGTCCTACACCGGAATTGCTCTCGGCACCCTTTAAAAAATATTGGATATGCCCACACTCCTTTCTAAAAGTTATTAAAATTCAGAGAACGACAGCATTGGTTTGTCTTAATTATAATGTTAGCTCTTATATGCAGTGTTGGCTTGTAATATGCATTGCCATACCACTTTTAATATCACCACACAGCTCTTTTTCACGGCAATAGCTGAGTTTTTGACAAAACAAATATCACCTGTATGTAATAATAAGACTAAATATGTGTAGTAAAATTTTTTTTAGCAGGTTTAGAATATATCACCCCATATCGCGAATGTACATGTATATCTAATCCGACACACTTAGACACAAAATGGCGTCCAAATTTGAGTTGACACAACTCTCTATATACAGGGACTCTAGTCTGCCTACTCTTCGCGAAGGACACCTTGGGACCTTTAACATCCACCAACTAATGCCGGAAGACGAGACAGTTTAATGGCCACCCGAGGGATGGCGCACACACATTGATGAATGGCTCTGACTGTGAAACACCAGGATGAGAGTTTATAGCTGGGTCGAGATTCGAACCCAGTATAGCTTAGAGGCGAGTGTGTATACCTCTAAGTCTAGGCTCTCCTGCCAGCCCAATGCAGAAATACCAGTTCTTAAAGCTTTTGGTGTGGCCTGTTTATGCTTACAAACACACACAGTATCTGAAGACATGCCTTGATAACTTTCATGTCGCATTTTCAAAGAATATAACAAGAGGACTCTCAATAGAAGCGAAGTAGTCCCTTAGTTGTGTTATTCCTCGTTTGAACATCAGAGTTAAATTTACTCAACCAAAAAAATATATTGACAACCCACTGTGATGGTGCAGTGCCAGCAGGGGGCGCTGCATTGCGGAGTATGTCATCTTGTCTGTCATCTTGTATGGCATCTTGTTGCGGAGTATGCGCTGCATTGCAGAGGATCTGAGAGCACAGGTGGCATGAATTTGAAACGTCGAAGTCTGTGGATTCCATTCTGAGTACACATTGTTACAGAGTTGGCTTCCACATAAATGCAGGACTCGAGAGAAAAATGCATGTACGGTATATCATCTGATGGATTATTTTGCTTTGCACAATTGTAAATCCATAAAATATGTCTCTATATGCAGGGCATCCTCGGGTGTATGCCAACAATCTACACTCCCACAACTCACTTACCTGCTTTGACTGTATGGCACACTACCATTATTAAACCAGACTGTTAATGAGGAATTGGTCTTCATTTGGTGGTGAAAATGAAAAAAATTGAATTCTTTTTGAAAATTGTAAAAAATTTGGTTAAAATTTGTGTGATGAAAGAAAAGCAGAAATAACCGCCTTTAGAGGCCATTTTTCCCCGCAGAGTGGGGCTTGGTCTTTTTTCGGGCAGCCGTGGTCCCCTTTTATGTGTGATGCACAGATATATTTGATACAGTTACATCTTTCTACAGCGATGCTTATTATGGTTTATGAATTTCATACCAGGTACTTCCATGATTACAAACTTGACTTCCAAACAAAATGTGCCAAAAAAAAAAAAACCTTCCTTACATACCTGATGTATGAAATGTTTCACAGTGGAATATCATAAATTTGAAAATTTTTCAAAA
Organism: Myxine glutinosa; assembly: GCF_964187855.1. Classification (NCBI taxonomy): domain Eukaryota; kingdom Metazoa; phylum Chordata; class Myxini; order Myxiniformes; family Myxinidae; genus Myxine; species Myxine glutinosa. Next base: position 244,553,675 of record NC_136262.1, on the reverse strand, counting down.
CGCCTGGAAATTAACTGTAATGGCCCAAGCCAGGTCATCAGGATGTTTGTTACCATGGCAGCAAAGCTAAATAAAATGGATGAATGCCAAACATTAATAAACCTGACGGATTGTGTGGCTATCGTCCAATATTATGCATTAAAAAAAAATCAACAGCCAATTAATAAACGCAAATATGGAATTGTACCAGTGAGCATAATTCTGCGACGTTGGGATCATAAAGATAGAACTAGTAATTTGAAAAGCAGTTTCACCCTTCATTAGGCCATTCGTGCACATCCCATTATAAAGCATGTTAAGAGCCGAGTCGGGATTCAAGACATTCCTAAAGGACATTTCTAAAAAACAACATTTGTTTTGGAATACGGGTTGTGGATGAAACGAGCAAGCAAAATGTTGCAAATCATTTGATTAAAATATGGCAGTCGCACATTAATAAGGCAATCTGGGCACGTGGCACTCATCATTGATTATGTGGCAAAGGATGACTAAAAGAAGATAAAATTGTATTTTACAACAAAATCAAATGGATCCTGTGAAGGGCAGAGGAGTTATTTCAAATTGATCAAACGACAATGTGTGTATATATATATATATATATATATATATATATATATATATATATATATATATTGTTGCGGATCTCCAAACGTCGGCCTTCCCCTTATCAAGGGGGGATTAATCCCCTTGTCCTTTTACTGGCCGACGCGATCCCGGGGCTATATCGTTCCTTCGGGTCGGTGTTAAATAGGGTTGTTGGTCGAATTAGTCCTATTACCTAAGTACTAACACCGGCCGTGAAGGAAGGAAATAACCCCACGCGAACCACGGCATTAGTGGACACGCCGAGCAAAGCGAGCTGTGATTCGGGCCGTTATCAGGAACTAACCCGATTGGAGCGGTTATGATCGTGCCACGCTTACCCAATTGAGGAAATGACTGAAACGGTCGGACCAAGAGGAAAAGGAATACCACAATAATTTATTAACAATTCGTACACGAAGAAGAAGAGGAAGAAAAGTAATGTATAGTGAAGAAGAAGAAGCAGATACACAGGGCAGCCTTATACAGTCTTCTACTTATCCCTGGACACGGGCCCGTTCGCACTCAGACTCGGGCTCAGACTCAGACTCGCACAGGGTTGTAGATGGTCGGGTTGAGGGTCCACCGCTGGCGTCCACAGCTCGTCCGGTCCCCGACTCGTACCGTGCAGGCGATGGAAGATGGCAGGCAGCTCTCCGCGTGGCGTAGGCGCGAGGCGGACAATTATATATCGGGGAAAGGTCGGTTGGCTGGCGATTATATTGCATACGCAATAGGTGTACCGGCGCCTTTATACGCACTCCGGGTATCGTTATGTACAATGCGCTGCTCCCCCAATGATGTTTCCGAAGTGCCTTCCACCAACGTCCTTCCCAACGCTGCAGTCCTCTGCAATGCGTGCCGTGTGCCAGCCCTTTGTAAAGCGCAATAAATCCTTTCCAAATGCTTGCCACAGCGCGTCTCTCCTGAAACTCATTCAGCAGAGGACCCCGGCTCATAACTCAACGAGTGCCTCTCCCCTCTCATAACTGAAGTGTGGGCCTCGCGCGAAGGGTTTTATTGCCATGCCCTGTCAGGCGATCTCACGCGAGCCCTGGTTGGTTGATGGGGTCTTACCGGCCCTTGATGGCTGCTTGACCTGGCCACACCCCCACCCTTGTGCCCCGCCCACTTTTCGGGCCTTACCTCATGGCTTTTGGGCTGGTTTGAGCGAGCAAGAGCAGCAAACGCTGCTGGCAGCCAAAGCGTAACCAACTGCGAGGGGCAATGGGGTGCAGACAGGATGGTGTGCAATGGAGTCGATTAGAGGGAGGCTGCACTGAACGGGGGCCTACTCTTATTTGTTTTACACAACGCAGATGCAACTATTGGAAATGGCCTTGTCCTAAACACATACTATGAAATAACTAACGTTCTAAGGTGACCTACGTGTTGCATGTGGCCTAGCTATAGGGTGCAACCGTTAACCTTTAATGATGTTACCTGTGTGGGTTCTCAAAACCGCAACAATATATATATATATATATATATATATATATATATATATATATATATATATATATATATATATATTCGTTTATAAAGCAAAAAGGTAACAAGATCTACTTTTCTAATCTAGTACTAAACAAGCAAGAGCAGATCTGGTCACAGGTGATGTTTCACCCGTTTCCCAGTGAGCTCCCTCGAGCCAATATACCCCGAGCCTCGGTACTTGTCCGCCTTGATCCCCAAGACAACAATTTGTTTCCGGTCACATGCCGGTGTGAGAGTCCATTGAGGAGTGCTTTTATTTTGCCCAACCTTAAGCAACAAACACCAATCGCATCATTGATGGTCTGCTCAGTTATTTTTATTATTTTCACGTGATCTGATATTGTATGTATGGGGGCGAGTGGGTGTTTGGGCTAGTTATTGTTTTTGTTCCCACTTCCGTGAGTTTGGGGTTCAGGAGTGCATCGAATAAAAAAAGCCCGAATGCTATGATATTATTTATTTACCATATGTAACACAATATCAGTTTGTGTTTTTACCCTGGGCTCGCGAAGCGAAAAGCGGGGTTAAGCAGTCATGTACGTATGTACGTGTGCCGTGTCTGCATTTTAAAAATTCATTTTCTCAGCAACCGTTGGTCCGATTGACATGAAATGTTCACCATAGGAGGGCCTCCTCCTGTATAATATTTTAATGAATATTATGACGTCATAGGTCACGTGGTACAGGCGTCATCTTGGAAAAAATTCGCACCTCTATATCTCTGAAACCACTCCATGGAAAAAATTGAGACCTGGCTCATTGTCAACTACTCCCCATGGGGAATAAGATATGTTAATGACGATGTCATCGATGTCTTCGTTATGACGTCATAATTCGACAAGTGCAACACATCCATCTGATCATTATTTTAAAAAAATCAGCAACTTTCGGTCTGATGGACACGAAATTTTCACCATCCGAACGCCTCCTCCTTTAGAATATTTTTAATGATAATCATGACGTCATAGGTCATGTGGTACAGGCGCCATCTTTGGAAAAACCGAAAAATGTTGCACCTCTATATCTCCAAAACCGCTGCATGGTAAAAACAGAAACATGGCTCATTGTAAAGAACTCCATATGGTAAATAGTTGTTAACGATGACGTCATTGGTGCCATAATTATGACGTCATAATTCGACAGGGACAACGCTTAGTCTGATCAGTTTGAAATGTATTGAGTGTGATCTATGCAACAATTATATTAAAGAATATAAATTTATGATGTCATCGCGCACGTGGTCTGGCAGCCATATTGGATCAAAGAAAAAACAATGTTCAAAAACAGAAGAGTTGGCTCACACTAAGTTGACTGCGCAGGGTAAGTATTCTAAGAATAGAATACCATCTAGTTTATTTGTGGATTCAATGTGTATGTCAGTTTGTGGCAGACACATTAATGTTATCACTTTGCGTGTGAAACACCAGTGTGACAGCTTATAGCTGGGTCAAACTTCGAACCCAGGCTAGTCAGCTCAAATGTAAGTATTCATACATCCACGCTATCCTGCTAGTACCAGGCACAGAATGTACATACTATAACGGCACGTGGTAGAGCGCATATCTCTACCAGGCTGAACAGGTCATGTTTTGTCGCCCACTGATATGCCCGATCTGCATCCGTAGCTTAACCAAAATCGAATCTAATTGTTCTTATCACCTACCCAAGTCATCCACCAAGTTTTCACCAAATCCGTCCATAACATTTTGTGAAATTGTGCTATATATCGTTTTGGCCCTGTCTTTCAATGGTGAAGAATAACTTAAAATTTTAAAATAAACTCTTGTATCCAGATGTGGATCTTCACCAAAGCCAAATAAATTGGTCTAATTGTCAAATTGGTCAAAGCTTAACCAAAATCTAATACAATTGTTATTTTCACCTACCCAAGTCATCCACCAAGTTTCGACCAAATCCGTCCATAACCTTTTGTGAAATTGTGCAATATATCGTTTTGGCCCTGTCTTTCAATGGTGAAGAATAACTTAAAAATTTAAAATGAACTCTTGTATCCAGATGTGGATCTTCACCAAAGTCGAATAAATTGGTCCAGGTCACACACCCAACCTGTCCACCAAGTTTTGTTCAAATCCGTCCATAACCTTTTGAGATATCTTGCTCACAGACAAACAAATAGGCTTAAAAACATAACCTCCATCCACCTTTGGTGGTGAAGGTAATATAAGCAAGCAAGGTGGTGAAGGTAATAATAAATTGGAGACAAGAGCAAGCATCCAGGAAAGGGTGAATTAGCCAGGAGCAACATATACATACATAAATCTCAGCAGATGCTTGGATATGTGCGTTATCCTAAAGCATTATGCAGAAAGAGCAATAATAGCTGTTATGCAGTTATCATTGTAAATAATCCATGATAATAAAATGTTGAGATTTGAAAACCGGCAGGATACATGTGGAAGTGGAACATCTCCCAATAATGAGATTTGACTCTATCTGTCGAGTGATCTGATTCTTTGGTTCGTTTACAGTTTTCGGACATGCACAAAACACACATTTGACTCGAATGGTGATAATTTTTCATACTAAGTCAGAAAATATCTAATACATAAAGCTCGTTCTAACCATTGACTGACTGACTAATACTAATATTCGGTACCTTCTGGGTGTCGTAGAAAGCTGAAATTTGGCGTGCCGACCTACATCAAAGCACGTACACTGGGGAAAAATCGCAGAACCATCGGAAACCGTCCGTAAATGAAAATTGATATAAAAAACAAAAACGTAAAAGCATATGTAAAAAATTTTTTTTAAATCCTCAATCAATAACATGTTTGAAAATTGGAATTTACTTAACTGTAAACTGTGAAATAAGCATGACAATAATGTCCGTAAATGAAAATAAGAAAAAGCATCCGTAAGTGAAAGTTTATGTAAAAAGAATCTTAAACGCGTTTGTAAAAAAAAATACATAACTTCAATCGATATCTAGCATTTGAAATTGAAGACCATAGAATTATAACCAGGCTAAGTCACATTTTAGTCATTTCGAGAAAAACGTGAAAAATATTTTGAAAAACGTGAAAAACGGGGGGGGGGGGGGGGGGGGGGGGGGAAAGAATGTGACTTAGCCTGGTTATAATTCTATGATCTTCAATTGTAATTGCTATAACTGTAAAGTGTGAAATAAAAATCTCAATGAAAATTTACGTAAAAACCGTAAACGTGTCCATAAATAAATAAACACCCTAAATTGATATCAAGCAGCAGGTCAGTGATGCTTGCTGATAATCATAGTTTATATTTATTATTTACCTACGTACAAAGCACGGTTCGTTATTGCTTACAATGTGTAAGCATACCCCACAAATAATTTATATACTTCACAACCAATCAACTTACCATGAGACCTTATGTGGTTTCCCATTATGGCGGTTACTGAAATTTCCCTGAAAATGCAGTATTAAAATTGATAATTTCTTGTCGTTTGTACTATTTTAGTGAGTTGCAGTACTTGTTGGCCTTTTATATTTAAAAGCATTGTATTTATTAACCTTGAGGGGCATGGCTTCGCTGTTGAAGGCCATGTCCATACTTTGGTTGAAAGGTCTTCAGAATAGCCTTTGATGCTGGAACTTTGTTCATGTAAAGGTTAATTTAAAGGAACTATATGGAGTACTATATCAAACTAAATGGTATTATGATTTTGTTTGCATACAAAGTTAAGGCTTGGGGAAGAGCAGGAACACAGAAGGGATCAGGACACATCAGATCGATATGAACAGCCGAAAGGGAGGGTGGGAATCACCAAGAGCAGGGTTTAGGGACAAAAAAGAGGGAGACTTCGACAAATTAAGGGATGTGGGGTGGAATGATGGGTATTATATTGGGAGCATGCACCAGGTGGACAAGATGGCTACAAAAGCAAACTCTCAGGATGGAAAAATTGGGAATTTGTAAAAGGTTGGGCTTTGGTAGGTGGGTTGGTTAACTGGGGTAGAAAAGTTCACTGTTTTCGATGGGGGATTATCTGAGATGGTTGTAGACAGCTGTACCGAAGACATGGAGGGAATAATGAGATTGAAGAGAATATAGAAGTTAGTTCCACAGGCTGAAAAAAGAGGAACGAATGAGTAGAGGTGAGCAGTGATTGTGGATTTTGGAAATTTCACGAGAAGTGGGTTGCTGGTGGATCACAACAAAGTACGCAAAGAGCAGAGGGTGTAAGATCAGAAAGGAGGGGACGAGAACACAGAGACATCACCAACCTGTCCGCGATGTGAAAGTGATAGGCCCATAGACTCAGCGTAATCACGGGAAGTTCCAGTAATCTTTAAGGCCTTAGTTTCCATGGCATCAAACCGAGCAAGGTATGAGGCAGAGCAGTATTCTATCAAGCTGCGGATGAAGGCCTTGTCGGTGGATAGGAGTTCAGGTGTGCCAAGGAAGTACTTTCAATGATGGAGGATGTCAAATCGGTGACTTGCCTTGGAGGCCAAACTAGAAATGTGGTTTGCCCAAGAAATATTATGTTTCATTGTGAGGCATAAGAGTTTGAGTGACTGAACTTCTTCAAGAGAATTATTAAGAAAGTAGATTGAAGGGTTTGCCAAACAATCCTTTTGGAGAGAGAGAGAGAGAGGAGAGAGAGGAGAGAGAGGGGAGAAAGGGGAGAGAGGAGAGAGAGGAGAGAGAGGAGAGAGAGGGCAGAGGGGGGGTGAGGGGGGAGAGAGGGGAGGAGAGAGGAGAGATGAGAGAGGAGAGAGAGGAGAGAGAGAGGAGAGAGAGGGGAGAGATGAGAGAGGAGAGAGGGGAGAGAGGAGAGAGGAGAGAGAGAGAGAGAATTAAAGTATGAGATTTGTCAGGATTGAAAGACACATTCCAAGTATTTGACCAACTCATGATTTTATCAAGGTCTGAGGAGAGGGAAGCTCGAGATATGTCTAGAAAGATGGCCGATGTCTGACATTGAGGGCCTCCGTCCATTGTTGGGACAATAGAAGCAGCATGTCCAAGGTGGATTAACCTCATCTGAATCCATATTTAGGATACGAGATGAGGCCGTTGGAGAAAAGGAAGGATTTTATGCATACGTCGCTCATGGATTCCAAGACCTTGTTGATGATTGAAAGTATGCTGATAGGTGTGTAGTTCAAATGATTGGTTAATAAGGTGCCACCAGAGACTGACTTAATAAGACAAGTTTGCACCTTGTTTATGTAATGCCATGATGATGGCTGACTTCCAAAACACATGAAAGATTACCTTGGGCAAATTACAGGGTGAAAAGAGCAGAAAGTGGATGTGCAAAAGCAGCAGAGGAGGATTCAGGACAGGTCAGCTGATGCCATCTGGTCAAGTTGCAGAATCAGTGTCGAGGATTTCCAGAAACCTCTCCACCTTCTCAGGTGCAAAAGACATGAAGTGCAGGAGCAGTTGTGTGCAACGGGGTAGGGTGGATACAGAGAGCGATGGGTTGGGGACACATTTTGAAGGAAATACAGAATTGAGGCATTCAACCTTCTCAGGAGTGGAGTCGGCTGTGGTGCCATTTGAAGTGAGCGAAGGGATGGAAGAGAAGCATACACCAGAGACTGACTTAATAAGGTGCCACCAGGTTTTAGAGGAAGGAGACAAGTTTGAAATTTCAATGCTAAGTTTGGACAGATTTCTGGATCTCCTGAGAGTGGACACACACTTGTTGCATGCTTTGTGGAACAATCTGAGATTGCCCTCAATCACGTTTGCCTTCTATGAAATGAAAGGAAGTTGTTTCAAAGCAACTGCCTCAACACAGGATTGGGTATACCATGGGCGGGAAGAATGGTTGGATAACTGGAGACGAGATGGGGATGGTTCTGTGCCTAAGAGATAGCAGGTTTGTGTGGAATAATTTCCAGGCTGAGTTAATTTCAGGGGTGATAGATATAGGAGACCAGTCCAGAAGTAAGTTGGTTGCTCGTAGTCCCTGATAATCTGCCCGAGTGAACTGCCAGACTCGCCGGCACGGACTAGGCTCTCCGAGAATAGCCAGAGAGATATTGACTCTCACGCCCATATGTTCAGGTGAACCGCAGTACACGCCAAACTTTTGTCCTTGGACTCTGTAGTTCATGACTTGCTCTGTTTGTTGACTTTTTTTGAACTGCGTTGGAATGCTTCCTAAATTTGCTGCACAGTCTCCTCTGAAGTCTGAGGGCGCCCAGTGTACTTTCTCTTACAGAGACAAACTGTGCCCTTGAACTGTTTGTAACAGTCGTAAATGGACTTCCTGGTTGGTAGGTTATTTTCAAAATGTGTCTGAAAATGTAGTTGCACACTTGTCCCTGAATTTGTCTTGGCAAATTCCAGGACACAGAAAGCTTTCTCCTGTTTGCTTGCTGCCAATTTGAACATAACCCCCCTTGAAACAAAAAAACCCAAAGATCAAAATAAAAGACAAAGATTACAAGAAAAAACAAAAGATTAAAACAAAAAGAGATTAAAACAAAACTATAAGAGATTTCCTTTCCATCCGTACATTAAACTTCGATTTTCATACAAGTACTTTTTGAAAAATAAATTTTTGAAAGTGTCTACTTCTTTTTGAATAATGCTGTATAATGGATAAACATATCTCATGTTTGAGGATTTGCATCTCATGTTTGGGGGGTGGGGGGTGTGGTGGGTAGGGAGGGGGCTAATATATTTGGTGTCGTGGCCGGTGGCTAACAATCCCCCTGTCTGTAGCAGGGGGCAGTAAACCACTTCCACTGTGGCACGTGTACAGGCAAAAATTGTAAGTCATCTCCCCCCCTCAAACCCCCTGTATCCTGGCCCAGCTCCGATTTTTTCTATAATTTTCAGACGTATATACACACATAGAAAGAATTGCCTTATTTAATATAGTGGGATGTACAAGGAAGCACTGAATCTATGGGCCTATCACTTTGCCATCACATACAGGTCGGTGGTCTCTCTGTCTTCTACCGCCTTCTTTATGATCTTGCACCCTCTGATCCTCCCATGCTTTTTCCCTCCCAGGTTTCTGCTGGGCAAGCGCGGTCCACTATCAACCCCCTTTTGTTGAAACTACCGAAATCCAGGATCACTGCTCACTTTCACTCTTTGATCGTTTCTATTTTTTGCCACCTGTAGAATCAACTTCCACATTCTCTCCAATCTCATTCTTCCCTCCAGGTCTTCAAGACAGCTGTTCATCACCATATCAGATTGTCCACAATCCAAAAACCATGATCTTCTCTACTACCATAAAACCACTCCTCCCCCACCCACCAAATTTCCAGTTTTTCCTTGAGAGTTGTTTTTTTGCTTATGTATCCATCATGCCCAGCCTCTGAATCTTCCCACGTCCCTCATTCTTACCTGCACTCCTTTTTGTCCATCTCAGTTTATTTTGTCCTTTAACCCTGCTTTTGGGCTAACCCCCACTCTAGCAGGGAAAATGGCCTTAAAATGCCTATTGTTGTTGTTGTAACCCTGCTTTTGGTCTGTCTTTCTCTTTCTCTTTTTTTCTCTTTCTCTCTCTCTTTCTTTCTTTGTTTCTCTCTCTCTCTCTCTCTCTCTTCCTCTTCCTCTTCCTCTTCCTCTTCCTCTTTCTCTTTCTCTTTCTCTTTCTCTTTCTCTTTCTCTTTCTCTTTCTCTTTCTCTTTCTCTTTCTCTTCCTCCTCTCTCTCTCTCCTGTTCCTTTTATTGTGTTGCATCCTGATCCATTCAGTGTTCTAGTAGTGGGGCAACTTAGCATAACAATTGTGCATTTTGTGAGGAAAGCACCAAATTTGGCACACGAGTAGACTATCATATTATGAAAAGATCTGGATATTGGGCCATCTCAGATTCAGAGATTTGATTTTTGCAAGATTTCGATTCGATTGGGATCGAAGAGAACACCTTCTTCGTCTTCTGTACAGTGAAGTTGCCAGCCCTGAATTCTCTGGCTACATCTGGGTGCTTCATTGGGAGTGCAACCGTGTCCCTCAGGTGAACAGGGACCCACCTGGCATAGTGTGTGTGGTCTAAGGCATGGAACCATGGGACCAGTTCCGTCAGGGCATCAAGGTACATCGTGAATGAAGCCTGCCGCAGAGAACGCACGTAGACCAGTACCAACATCTCTAGTTCCAGCACAGTTGCCCAGTACTGAAAGTTGGGAATGTCTTCTCCTCTCTGGTGACACCAGTCTTCGAACTCAGGCAGGTCTTCTGCATCATCAGCATATGTCATACAGTGGCGTTCATACGCACGGTGTTGCAGGATGTGCAGTGCCGCTGCAGTGATTTGATGAGCTCCTCTTGTGCGGGTGACGTGGGCAGCTCGCAGGAAGGAGTCGGCCGTCCCTGGCGTTGCAATCTCAGCTTGCAAATCTGCAAAATCTGCAAATCTTGCAAAAATCAAATCTCTGAATCTGAGATGGCCCAATATCCAGATCTTTTCATAATATGATAGTCTACTAGTGTGCCAAATTTGGTGCTTTCCTCACAAAATGCACAATTGTTATGCTATATTTAGCTTAGCTGCCGGACTATAGCTCTTCCACGAGCCTTGACTTTGTATACAAAAAAGTACATGAATCGAAAAATTACTTAACATCAGATCTATAATTCTCACTTGTAGAAATCTGACATTTGCTTGACTATCAGTATTTAAATTGCATGGAGATAAAACTTCCATATGTTAGCGCAAAAATCTTTGAGCGTGTTTAGATTTAATTGTGTGTTCTTGTATTGTATACATTGAAAGAAATATTTTTCATAGTTGTGGAATGTAATTCGAGCACACTAAGTGGGCAGGGTGTTTCTAAAGGGCACGGCATGGGTGAAACAGTTGCATTATGCTTAAACCTTTAATGAACCAGAACTGCATGCAGTATAAGACGTGTGCATATAACAAAGATGTAAATTAATGGGTTTGGGCAAATCAAGAACATACAGAGAAACAAACAGACCGACCGACCTGTGCTTTTCAGAATTCGGAAATCTCCACTGAGCAGTGGTGTGCGGTTCTCACATGAGATTACAAAAACTTCAACCAACCGCCGGTCAGAGACAGCTGTGTGAGGCTTTGGGGCCTTTTGGACATGACAAATTCGTTGATATACGGCCTTAGTAATCTAGGCCAAGCCATAAGGCCACATGACATATGTAAGCAGGAGGGAGATTGCTGAAAGGAAGAAAGAATCCACAGAGGTTGTTACCGCAGACCACGACCCAAAGGAACGCAAGGTAGGTTTGAGGAAGTTTACATGAAGGACGAATTTGCATTGGTCAAACTACAACAAAATCAGTCGGTGTAGGCCTTCAATCACCTGCCACCACAATGACATCAGGATGCATCTCCGACGTTTCCGACTGTTGCGCAGTCTGGCCTGCGGTGAGTGGGACGGAATGGTCCGGGGGGGGGCTAGCGGAGGAATGGTCGTTGTGCTGTTGATTGGGCAACGGTTTATTTCATTTTCCTTCATATTTTTGGGGGCGGGCATGACCGTCATACAGACATGTTCTGACATAGGCTGGATTAAAAGTTGACAAATCTTATTCGACCGCTTTTTTCCCTTCGTGGAGACGCGCAATTTTACGGCCAGTGATATAAAAGTGGCCTGTGCTCTGAGTGAAGGGGTGGACGGTTGACATTTATGGATACACCCTGTTCAGTTGCCACATTCACGATTTGTGAGCCATGTATTATTTGTTGTTGTCTGTTTAATTTGTTCGTGAAACGGGCCTTGCTACTGTATTGATGTGATAACCGTCATTTATACTGGTGGAGCTTCCTCAGCGTGCTCATTACCAGGTCACCTTAGGTCTAGTACCTTGAATGTTGAAGATGATAACAAACTCAGCCAATTTCATCTCCGTTTCACTGAAATTTTTACATGGTGAAACTATACACATTTTGATAGATTTTTGTGCTTAAGGAAAGAGCGAGGTGGCAGAGGGAAAATTATCTCTATAGGCCACTGATTGGACACAAGCTTGGGACACAAGAAGTTGGGAACACAAGTGGAGGACTGAGCAAAACGAAAATTTTCTGCAAAATGGAGATGGTTTTCTAAAACATCGGACAGATTTTTATGTATATGAGGAACAGGATGACAAATTCCTTGGCATGTAAACCGGAGGCATGTAAATTATATACCTTATTGAGTTAGCAAATTTAGTCCAGGTAGCTTCTCTGTGTTCTCCACCATGTTACACGTCCACAGAAGAGGTTTTTCATCAAATATTGAGTTACTAGCGAGGTACCCTTGCTACGTATGAGCAAACGGACAATGCAGAAACGGTGAATGCTAAAGCATGAAACCAATAAATTCCACATTCCTGTGGCACATTCAGTTGCACGTCAGACATGCACAGCAGGTTCGTGAAAGACTTAGGTTAAAAAAAAAAAACGACGAATAAAACCAATAAATTCCACATTGCTGTGCCACCTGTAGTCGAACATCAAGCACGGACAGCATGTTCGTGGAGGACTTCCATGAAAACCGTACCCGTTTGAATTGTTCCATATCCATTAAAAGGCAAATATGCATATGGCAATCCGCGAATGTCACGCTGAGAAAGTAGAAACTGTCACTGCATTTCGTCATTCACTTGAACGCAATATCTCTATTTTCATTCCAAACAGCATAACTCCAATCACAAATTAAATAGCATTAATATTTTAAAAAAAACTTTTACCAACATTCATGGATAAACAAATATTTAAATCCGGATGTAAAGTAGTTCTGTACGGTTGGGTGAATACAATTACGAATTCAAAATCGAAAGTGTATTCACTCAATTCCAAACATTATTCCAATTATTACTTTGAAACTTTAACAAAATACTGTTTTAAATGACGGTTGTATTGGGATATTATCAAACCAGCTCATTGTCGTCATCTGTCCACTTCCGAATTCGCGGAAGGTTTGTATCGAGTTCTTTTCGAAATCATAATTTTATTGAGGATTTTTTGAAACCTCCTACCTACCTTACAACATCCGCTGGGACCCCAAAACGTTCCACAGGAGGTTTGCCGGGGCTAGCCCCAAAACTGAGGGAGTAGTTTGGGGATGGACGGACACTCCTGTTTTATAATATAGATATTGAAGATGGCCATGAGTAATGCTCTATATTGTCTTGACTAAATGATTCAAACATGATGTTGTTCCATTTTATAGCTTGCCATATCTATTTTCATGCCTCCGCCAACCGGAGGCATTATGTTTTTGGGGTGTCTGTCCGGGTGTCCATCTGTCCGTCCGTCATAGGTTTTTGTTACTGCAATAACTTGAGAATGGCAGAAGGGATGTACAGTAGGTCAAACTTGGTGCAGGTATGTATAATGATGTATTGTTGAACTGAATATATTTTTGGGTCACGAGGTCAAAGGTTAGAGGTCATGTTAGGTGGCAATCCTGTTCCCACAATAACTTGTGAACCAGTGATGGGATTTTGACCCAATTTGGTTCACGATGTATTATGATGCAAAGATGAACTGCTTTGATTTTGGGGTCAAGAGGTCAAAGGTCAGAGTCTAATAGGTTTTCGTTGCCATAACTTAAGAATGGCTGAAGGGAACCAAGTCAAACTTGGTACAAGTATGTATAATGATGTCAAGATAAAGAGATTCGATTAAGGGGTCAAGTCAGGTTTGAATCACTGACCTCCCAATCTTAGACCAGATGTTCTAACCATCATCTCACGCTTAATACACCTCTGTTGATCTGTGTTTTAGTAAAATAGCTTCACCCAAAATGGCTTTACAATACAATGTAGCACTGCATGATTTTATTTAGCCATGAGGGATTTTGAAGCTTCAACACGTGTGCCATTATTTAATGCCTTGACGTGCCACGATTGAAGATAAGAGAGAGAAAAAAGTACACCTGCATGATTCAGGAAAGCAATGTGGGCAGGTGCTTGTTTTATGCAAACATGAGCAAGCAGCACTTTTGTCGCTGGCTATCTTAAAGAACGATTACGCAGCAGCATGTGCTAACCAAATCTTTGGGCACATACCATGTAAGATACTGTTGGATATTTATCATCCACATGAAAGTGAAAGCAAATAAACTAAACACCTTAACTGTGTTCGCAATGAACCCGAGGTATATTCACCTCCACCTAAGGTGGATGGAGGTTATGTTTACACCCCTATCTTTTTGTCTGTCTGTTTGTGAACAGGATATCTCAAGGTTGTGGACGAATTCGGACGAAATTTGGTGGAGAGGTTGGGAATGTCACGAGGGCGAAATTATTATATTTTGGTGAAGATCCGAATCCGGATATGAGAATTTTTTTTTAATTCCCAAGTGATTCTTCACCATTGAGTGATTGGGCCAAAAACGAGCAATAGTTTGATATTTCAAAAAGTTTGTGAACGACTTGTGACAAAACTTGGCGGATGAGTTCGTTAGGTGACAAGAACAAGCCGATTAGATTTTGGTTCAGGTCCGAATCCAGATCCGGCCTATCAGTTGGATACAAAACGTAACCTGTTCAGCCAGGTGGAGGTATGCTCTCTACCGAGTACCGTTCTTGTTTTGAGAATTACTTTTGAATTAATTACTTAATTACTACATCCTCTTTTTGAAGTACCAGGATGATAATTTGCAGTTTTCTCACTCCAGCCTGTGTGTATTGAGCCTTATTATTCATTAGTATGCGTCACAAGGCTGCGGGGTAGCATCATTGGCTGAGGGTGCCGCTGATGCAATGCCATCTGTAGGTTAAGGCAGGAATTTGGAATTTGGCCAATAGCCTGGCGATATTTCACCTACTCTTCACAAAAGACACCGCGGAATCTTTAATGTCCACCAACAAATGCCGGCACATAGGACATGCAGTTTAACATCCATCCGAGAGACGACACAAACATTGTTAAATCGCGGTGCCTGTGAAACACCAGGATGACAGTTTACAGCTGGGCCAGGATTCGAACCCAGGCTAGACAACTTGGAGGAGAGTGTGCATACCTCCGGGCTATCCTGCCGGCCTGTATTGAACCAAAACTAAGTAATTCAGAGGTACGTCACCTAAGGAGGACCTTTAACCTCGGCTTGAATATTTTAAGTCTTTCCTGCAGTCACACTTAAACCTGGTGATCACAATGTTAATCACACCTGTTAATCACACTTGAACTTCATCTCATGTGCTTCTCAACCAGATGTTTAGGTCTGGTAACTGGTTTGAAATACTCTTGAAAGGAAAAAAAGACTGACATTAAATCTCCTCGTTAAGCCTTAAAAAAAAAGCAAAGTCCTGAAATAAACATTCAAAACTTCATTCCTCAACCCACAAATGCGGCTGCAGCCCCATTTGCCATTACAGGTACTTATTATAGTGTATGTCACGTGATCGATAAACAATTTGTTTGCCAAAAATGACTGATCATGTATACGCAAGTGTCCGAAATAATTAATTAATTAATTATTATTCATGCTGCCCTCCAATCCTGTTCATGCGACTACATACAAGATCATGCGTATAAGGTACGACCTGTTGGTAATTGTTTTTCATATGTTAAATTCTGCAAGGTCTCTGTAGAGGGCAGCAGTGAGCAGAACAGGTATTGGCTCTGGAAATCGAGAGAGCACAAATTATTTGATTGCTTAAAATCCTGGCCATCCTCCAAAGCTGCATCATGTGACCACCTCGAGTGACATGTACTACACACACCCTGTTGGTCATGAACAAAGGTTCAGTATTGCCACAACAATTAGGAAGAACGAAATTGATATAAAGCCAATAAGGGCCATTCTTTGAGTAAGTCTCATCAAGTAGGGAGGAAGAGGGAGGAAACTACACCTCTTGCTGATCATCACCAATATTGTGCGTAATACTCATTTTACCAAAAAAAATAAAAAAAATACATCCATGCACGGTGTCCCCATAGAGGGAGCCATCGCCCAAAATTGAGAATTTGTTATTTATTATTGCTGAATTAATATATTTTCCCCTGAAAATAAATGTTGACCTGCCCATAACCTAAATCTTCAATAGTTTTAATGATTTTATTTTTAAACCAATCCATTTCGCCATTATGGTCAATTGAAACACTAATACTCAGTTCATAAATTTACTTCTTGGTACGAGGCGGCTCATTTTACCACGGTCCGATGATTGCTAAGAACAAATAAATTAAAGAGGCATTAAAGTTTATTAACAAAGCACAGAACAACCCAAAGGTCATTGTAAAACCTGATATTCCTGTTGCATAACACATTAATGTAACATTTGTTATGAGCTAGATAGTTTGATATTCGAATCGTGTGATCTGATTTATTGATTTTGTACGTAGAATGTCGATGTGTAGATTTCACTTTATAGAATTTGCTTCGTGTGCTTGCTGAATTAACTTATCGATGGGGCTTGATTTGACGTCCTTACCAATCACGGTTAGGAATATATCATTAACCCATATAAAAGCTGTTTGGCTTCAAAGTCACAAAGTCGGGATATGTTGCCCGAACGTGCCAAAATAATGGAGAAACTAGTCAGTTTTTCATGTGTTGTTTGCTTGGTGATGCATGTTTGGTGACTTCGCTTTTCATATTTTTGATGACAGCATTTGACTTTGAAATTATTGCATTGCGAGAAAACCTTCTGTGTGACTGTAGCCATGATGTCATCATGATGATTGATACCGCCATGGCATTCATCTGGGTCAGAGAAAGGAGGAATTATCTTCATATATACAGTGTATATATATATATATATATATATATATATATATATATATATATATATACATATATATATATATATATATATATATAATCGGGAGATTAAATAAGCCGCGGACGTAGCTTCAGGACGGTCGATCTCTAATTCTCGACAAGCTTTCGACCAACAAAAGTCTTGTTCTTAGTCGTCCCCAAGTTGGAACTTGGGGTAGGATTGTATAATGGATTGTATATATATTGTATATATGGGATTGTATATATATGGGATTGTATATATATGTGTGTGTATATATATATATATATATATATATATATATATATATATATATATATATATATATATATATATATATATATATATATATATATATATATATATATATACGTATAATATATATAATATATATATATATACAGACTTGGCATTTAATATGGAATATTTTATTTTTCTTGACTTGGGTTTACTTTCTTGACTCAGTATATCAATCTGGTGAGTTTCTTTTACACTTTGGTGATTTATTTGTGAAAAGAACCATGTCACTGATTGTCTGTCGCAGCAAGAAGTCAACAACAGGATTATATCACAGGTGGCGTGGCAAAATGTACGGACAGGTGCATTTGACGATTGGCGTCAGTCGGGTATACAAGGGTTGTTGCGTTCTGTATTAGTGGAAAACAACTGCCGCACGTCTCCAAAAGTTATTGCCGCTTCCTCTGGAGATGGTCCGTCAACTCGACAATGCTGTTTGTCATGGAGTGGTGGCTTTACGAAATTACAGCATGAAAGAGCGTGCTATTGCTCGGCAGTATGGCATCACTCAAGGTCAGGTGTCAAAGATCCTGAAACGAAATGCTCAGAGGGGTGTCCCTACTCCAATACCGAGGCCAGGACGTCCCTCCAGAACCACAAGGAGGGATGACCGCCAGCTGCACCGGTTGGTCCGCAATGGCCGTACCAAGTCAGCTAATCGGCTTAGGGCTGAGTGGCAGCAACTGACAAATGTGCCTGTATCCAGAAGGCTAGTCAACCAACGACTGGTTCAAGCAGGCTATCGTGCCAGGCGTCCCCTGAGAAAGCCACGCCTGACCAGACAACACTGCCAGCGCCGATTGCAGTGGGCCAGAGAGCACCGTCAATGGCAGCCAGGACACTGGAATCATGTGATCTTCAGTGACGAGTCTAGATTTCTGGTCTATTGTCAAGATGGCCGCGTCCGAGTGCGCAGACAAGTGCATGAAGCCTACAACAAAGATTGTATAGTGCCAAGAGTCCAAGCTGGAGGTGGTGGGGTGACCGTTTGGGCTGCTTTTCATGCAGGGGGCAAAGCTGACCTGGTTGTTCTGAATGGAAACCTGAACCAGGTCAAGTACAGGGCCATTCTGGAAGAAACATTGCTTCCATTTGCTCGTGCAGCCTTTCGAGGAAACTTTGTCTTCCAAGATGACAATGCACGGCCTCATCGTGCTCGCATGATCCAACACTTTCTTGCTGACCGTGGTGTAGAGCATATGGAGTGGCCTGCCATGTCCCCGGATATGAATCCGATAGAGAACTTGTGGGCAGAATTAACGGGTCAAATCGACCACTTGGACCAGCAGCCGACCTCTGTGCGTGAATTGCAGCAGGCTATTGTCACTGCATGGCAAGCGATTCCTGTCCAAACCTTGGCAAATCTCGTGAACAGCATGCCTCAACGTGTACATGCTCTCCTGAATGCTCGTGGGGGTTACACGAAGTACTGAACTGTAATTTTTACTGTCGGTAATCCCAGTCGTAATTTAACTTTTGTTTTTGTTTAAAAAATTTTTGGCTAATGTGCAAAATAAAAAGATACTTCTGGAAAACATACAGAAGTTTAACACAGTACTGTCCATGAATTGAGTTCGATGTCAGTTTACATCACTTTCAAGGATCAATTTATTTGTTTCGAAATGTCAAATGTGGTTTTTGTTTCTTTTAAAGGTCACATTAACAAAATCTAGAATAATTTCAACATAATTCCAATGAAATTTTGGTTCTAAGACATCTTGAAAAGGAAGTTCACCCCCACAAAAAATATATTCCATATTAAATGCCAAGTCTGTATATATATATATATATATATATATATATATATAACATTAAATATATATATATATATATATAACATTATATATATATATATATATAAATATATATATATATAACATAATATACAAGGTATTCCAAAAAGACCTGTGGTTGTTCCCTCTCGGCAAATACAGTGACCTGGAAATTTTTTAATTAGGATGACTAAGGCCCAATGAGAGTGAGCATCGTCCTGTTGAAAAATGATATCGGGTTGCAGGTCTTCAATTTGTTGGGAAGGAGAATCCTCCAACATGTTCATCTTAATTGTTGAGGTCACTGTGTCCTCCACAAAGTAAAACGGACCCAACAAGCGGTCATGGAGAAGGCCACACCACACATTCATTGTCTTTTGCACTGTCACGTATGTGTTCAATGATCACGTGGCGGGTTTCAGAGTTTCAGAGTTTCAGAGAGTGGCGGGTTCCAGATCTGAGCTCACCTTGTGGAGGTTGACCTTCCCCAATGCATGAAAGCAAGCTTCGTCTGTGATGATGACCTTTTTCAAGTAATCTTCATCATCCTCTATGTGACTGAGCATTTCCAAGGCAAAACACCTTGCATTTGGGTCAATCATTTGGTTTGAGTTCCTGTAGAATCTGAACTTTATAGACATAAAGCTTCAATCTTTTGTGCAAAATCGTGTGTAGAGTGGTGGTTGGTAGTCTCGGTTCTCTGGATGTGCACTGTATTGATTTTCTGGGACTTTTTTGAAATGATCCACACACTCGTTCAACATCTGCTGCCCTTGTGCTTAGTCGACCGGTACTTTTATGTTTCTGACAACTTCCAGTCTCCTTAAACCCTCTGATACTAGTCCATGATGATGGATTCCTTCCACACCTTGTACGGAAATTGCACTGAACTTGCGTGTTGGATCTCGTCTTGATGAACCATTCGATGCACTGAGCTTTCTCCTGTGGAGTCGCCATTTCCTTTTATATTAAACCACAAGACCTGAAGATGAAGAAAACTTTGAGTTTCTGTATCAAATAAAACAAAATGTATCGTTTTAATTCGCGTTAATTCGTTTAATTAATTCATAATAATTCGTTTAATTTTATTCGTGCTACTAAATATTTTAACAACCAAAGTTTTCCAAGTCTTTTTGGGACACCCTATACCGATTGGCACAACAACAACATGACTGTGTTTAATCGGCGCTTTTTCCTTCAATTTGAACTGCATTGAAATATTGGCCTTCTTATATTAATGTGTGGCATTTTAGAGTTATGTTGCTGCCTTAAGTTATAGCAATTTTTTGATGACATGATCAGCCTTATTTGCATATTAATTTTGGAGCAATACCAAATTTAGTGTGATCGATGGTCCCCAATATACCTGCCAATCATTGTGTCATGAAAAGGAAGGAAGCAGAAATCCCAATGTACGTAAGTTGCCTTTACCTTAACTGTAAAACGGCCTATTTCAGTCCCCTGCAGGATGAAAGACTCCCTTAACTCGTATTGAGCAGTTTCTGGCATACTCGCCACAATTGTGAAGTGTCGGTTTGCAAGAGTGAGCAGCTATTGGAATCAAACTCACATCAGTTGTGGGAGAAAAGAAAAAAATTCAATCAACCAAACAGTGAGATCAAGCCACCTGTACACATCCCTTAATAAAAAAAAAAAATCCATGTTCCTCCTCTGGACCTTCAATTTCAAACTTTAGTGAAAACACAACAGCAAAAGAGGGCAAAGGAGCAAAGTAACCTTCTCCCCCCCTGCGGTCGGTGTTTTAATCTGCTCGCACCGAGGCGTCATTAATTAAGGGCGGATTTTGCGCCTCCCGATCGATTTCCACTCCGTCATCTCCCCATCCCTAGCCGCGGCAGATTAAAACGTCGGGTGCGCCCTTACAAACGCCTTTAAAGCCTCAGTCTATCGACTTCCTTGATGGGAGCTAACACAGACTTGGGGTTCAATGGGCTGTAGGGGGATTGGAGGTTGTTCCCCTCCACCAGGAGGGCAGATTTAAGCCACTTTCTTACATTGAGCTTGGGAGAGACGTTTTTGAACAGCATAACACGCACTGCAACTACTACTCTGCTGCCTACCTTGACCTTCTCCACGGAGTTGACTTTCTTCCTTCAATAACCCTTTGTAGTTGTGGCAGACCTGGAGTCAAGTCTTATGGGTCACCTCGAGTCGCAAAATTTCGTATTCTCCCAACCCAATCTCTCGATGATGTCACCTTGCCTCGTTGGCTCTCTCTCTCTCTCTCTCTCTCTCTCTGGAGTTCTGATTTAATGTGTCCATTGAAAGTTACCACGACTCCAAAATGACTCGATCAAGTCATGGTTTATAAGCCTCAAGTCTAAAGGTTCTGAAATAATTCATCAACAAAATGTGACTCAAACATGACATGACTGAGTCTCTGATTTGAGTACGACAGCCTGATTTGGTCAGGACTGAAGGTAACCTTGAGTGAGATAACTGTCGACAAATGCTGTAATATATTTATATATATATATATATAATTTATTTATATAAAAAAAGAAAAATAAGGGGAATAAACACAGCGTTTTAAAAGAACACAGTCGACGATTTGTGCATAACCATTTGTCGAAAAACCTGTTTGTTTTTTTTTTGAGTTTTTTGGACAAAGGATTAGGCCTGAAACGTCGATTGTATTCTTTTAAAACGTTGTTTTCTCTTCCCCTTATCTTTCTTTTATATTTCATGATGCAGATTATTATACATATGCACATATCCATACATATATATATATATATATATATATATATATATATATATATATATATATATATATATATATATATATATATTATATATATATATATATATATATATATATATATATATATATATATATATATATATTATATATGTATATATATATATATATATATATATGTATATATATATATATATATATATATATATATATATATAATATATATATATATATATATGTGTGTGTGTGTGTTAAGCTACAATGCCAACGATATTTGTTGTATATATATATATATATATATACCCGGTGTGTACCCTTGTTTAGAATAGGTACACCGTATCCCTGCGTGTCGGAGGCGGCAACTAAGAGGGTTGGCGTCAGGAAGGGCATCCGGCCATAAAAACATTGGCTCAAAAAGAGAACCATGACAATTACAACTACATATGGGCAGGGTACAGCCCGAAGTGGAGATCGGTTTCTGAGGTTTGGGACATGGAATGTAGGGACAATGACAGGGAGATCAGGGGAAGTGGTGGAAGTATTGGTCAGAAGAAGAGTGGACATATGTTGTGTGCAAGAGACGAGATGGAAGGGAAGTGGTGTGAGAATGGTGAAGGGTAGGCAGGGACAGAAATACAAGTTTGTGTGGCAAGGGTGCCCGGAGAGCGTGAATGGTTTTGGTGTCCTGTTTTCTGAGGAGTTTGTAGACAGTGTGGTGAGTGTGACTAGAGTGAGTGACAGGATGATGATGGGTGAAAATGATGATTGGAAAGCTCTTGGTGAACGTCATCTCGGGATATGCTCCGCAGGTTGGTTGGAGCGATGAAGAGAAGGACAAGTTCTGGTGTGCGATAGAGAAGCTGATGGAAAACGTGAAAGATGAGGAAGTTGTTGTGGTAGGAGGAGACCTAAATGGACATGTGGGAAGGATTATGGACGGTTTTGAGGGAGTTCATGGGGGTTATGGATATGGTGTGAGAAATGCAGAAGGTGAAAGGATTTTGGAGTTTGCTGATGGAGCTGATTTGTTGATTTGTAAAACTCAGTTCCAGAAAGAGGATAATAAGCTTGTTACATAAACGTCAGGTGGGTCGACGACAACCGTTGACTACCTGATGGTGCGTACGTGAGATAGGGGGCACCTCTGGGACACAAAGGTGATCCTGGGGGAGGAGGCTGTTTCACAGCACCACTTGGTTGTCTGCGACATAAGGGTGAAAGGTGTGAGGAGAGCTCGGCGGGTGAATTACCAACCGAGAATGAAGGTGTGGAGGTTGAAAGAGGTGACAGTAAGGGAGGCATTAAAAGAGAGGCTGGGTAGGGTAGAGGATGATGTGGTTGAGCTTGAAAGTGGTTGGATGTCAATGAAAGATAGTCTGCTGGGAGCCGTTGGTGAGGTATGTGGCTGGACAAAAGGACCACCGAGGCACTCGGTAACATGGTGGTGGGATGATGAAGTTGGAAAGAGGATTGACGAGAAGAGGAAGAAGTTCAAGGAGTGGCAGAAGGCGAAGGGTACAGGAGCAGAAAAAGCAGAGCATGAAAGTTTTAAGGCAGCCAAGAAGGCTGTAATCAAAGAGGTAGCAGAGGCGCAGGAGGCATGTAAGAAAATGTTCGGAGAACGCTTGGATTCGGAAGAGGGTCAGAGAGCGGTGTTCAGGATTGCAAAGCAGATAGCGAAAGGGAGGTGCGATGTGATGGGGGTGAGTCGCTTGAAGGATGAAGTGAGACAAATCGTTGTGGACCCAGATGGAATTAAAGGAAGATGGAAGAGATATATGGAAATGCTGTTGAATACAGATAATGAATGTGATGGTAACATAGAGAGTAACCCAGTTTTAGGACATGCAGAGAAGATAACTGAGAAGGAAGTTGAGGAAGCGATAAAAGCAATGAAGAGTAGAAAAGCGGGAGGGCCGACGGGAGTTGTGGGAGATATGTTGAAGGCAGCAGGAGGTTGGGGTGTGAAGAGAATGACAGATATCTGTAATCTGGTGGTGAAAGAGGGCCGCATTCCAGTGGATTGGGAACTGTGTACCCTCGTCCCTCAATACAAGGGGAAAGGTGACCCTTTGGAGTGTGGCTCGTACTGAGCGATAAAGTTATTGGAGCAGGGAATGAAGGTATTGGAAAGGGTGTTGGAGAGCACGATAAGGAAGAAGGTGAAGATCGACGAAATGCAGTTTGGATTTATGCCAGGAAGAGGAACGACAGACGCGCTCTTTATTGTGAGGCAGTTGCAGAAGTACATGGAGAAGAGGAAGAAGTTGTTTCTTGGGTTTGTTGATCTGGAGAAAGCATTCAATGGGGTTCCACGCGAAGTATTGACATGGGCATTGAGGAAGTTAGGAGTGGAGGAATGGTTGATCCGAGTAGTGATGGCAATGTACAAAAGAGCGCGCACAGCTGTAAGGACGAAGGATGGGAACAGTGGTGAGTTTGAGGTGAAGGTGGGAGTGCATCAGGGGTCGGTACTAAGTCCACTACTATTTGTAGCTGTGATGGAGGTGCTGGCTCAGAACGTAAAGGAGGGTTTTCCGTGGGAGTTGTTGAATGCAGATGATCTGGTGTTGATTGCGGAAAGTATGGATGGACTGAAGGAAAAGATGAACAAGTGGAAGGAATGTATGGAGACAAAAGGTCTGAAGGTGAATATCAGAAAGACGAAGGTGATGGCCATTGGTAAAGCATGTGGTGAGGTGGAAAAAACTGGGAAGTGGCCGTGTGCTGTGTGCAGGAAGGGTGTCGGAGTGAACTCCATTCAATGTACAATGTGCGCTGAGAGGGTTCATCAAAAATGTAGGGGTCTGAGTGGGTCATTAACCAGTGTGGCAGCTACATTCAAATATAAGGTGTGCACAGAGGGAGCTGCAGAGTGCAGATGGAGGAAATGTTGAGTTGGATCTTGGAGACGGCATGAAGCTGGAAGGTGTGAAAACATTTTGCTACCTCGGAGACATGCTGAATGGAGAAGGTGGATCAGACTCGGCAACGGTTGCTCGAGTGAGATGTGCATGGAAGAAGTTTCGGGAACTGAGTGGCGTGCTGATGAGGAGGGGAGTGTCGTTGAAGCTGAAGGGAAAAGTGTATGCTGCATGTGTGAGAAGTGTTATGATTTATGGGAGCGAGACATGGGTAATGAACATAGAGTAGCAACGAAGGCTGGAAAAGGGTGGAAATGCGAATGGTTCGGTAGCTGTGCGGAGTATCGTTGAGAGAGAGGAAGACAAATGATGAATTGCAAAAGATGATGGGAATAGAGCCTGTGATTGATGCTGTGCAGAGGAACAGGTTGAGATGGTTTGGTCATGTGTTGAGGAAGGATGAAAGTGACTGGTTGAGAAGAGTGATGGAAATGAATGTAGAAGGAAGTAGAGGACGGGGAAGACCGAGAAAGACTTGGCTAAAGATGGTGGAAGAAGAAATGCGGGCAAGGGGGTTAACGAGGGGAGATGCAGAAAATAGGGCAAAATGGAGAACATTGTCATGGGGACCGCAAGGCTAACCCCCGCTCTAGCAGGGAAAATGGCCTTAAAATGCATGTTGTTGTTGCTGTTTAAATATATATATATATATATATATATATATATATATTGTTGTGGATTTGAGAATTGTGTTTTTTTATTATGGTTGTAAGTGTAATGATGATCGTTGTAAAATATCACCCTCCTTCCTCCATTTGGTGTATAAAGGTCAAAGGTCGTGCCCGTAGTTATTCCATATACAATCACGTAGCAAATCATAGATTTCTTCCTTGTTCAGTAGTTATCTCCTTTTTATGTGTATTAGATTAAGGCTTTGTCTTCCATTAATTAACACTCCATTGCACCGAATTCAAATAAGGTAGATTCCCTTCACATTCCCCCTTTGTCATCAATTGCCAACTGCATTGGGCGGTTTTCTGCATTCGCCGCTGCTGCTTTGGGACCGTGTTTTTCGCTGCAAGACTCCATTGAGCACGAGGTCATCTCGGAGCGGAAGGTGGGAGGAGTCAGCCCAGCGCCAGGAACAAGGCGTGGCCTTGCCAACGCCTCCTCTGGGGGCGGGATCGGTGGGCCCTCGCGGCCAATCAGGGCCGAGGCGAGCTCGCCGATGGGCGTGTCCTGGAGGCCGGCGGCTTGATCGCCCCAGTGGCAATAAAAGCGCGCGCGGAAGCCTTTGGGAGAGAGGGAGAGAGAGATGCGGCAGATGAGTTCAGAGGCAGTACCACAAGCAGTACCACGCTGCTTTGACTCCACCAGGCAGCATTGGCTCCACCAGGCAGCTTTGACTCCACCAGCGGAGCTCGAACAGCAACAACAGCTTGAACCGGCGGAGCTCGTACCGCGGCAGCTCGCACGACCGCAGCTTGGGCGTTGACGGCGGTGCCGACCGTGGCCGCGGAGGAACGGAGCTGCCGCTCCCGGCCCGACCGTGACCCAGTTCCCGTGGACCTTCCTCTCCCTCCAGCTATCCACCTCCAGCATTCGTTCCTGCCATCATCCCCCGTGTGAGTGTGCTCGTAGTCTGTCTTTGTTCTGTCCTGGGTTAAGTAAGACTGTATAATATAAGCTAATAATTGCACTGTCTTCTTCTTCTGTAAATTCTTTTATTATCTTTCCTTCTCCTTGGTTATTTTTGGTCTTGTAAATAATAGTAATAAATTATATTTGTTCTTCCTACCTTCGTCTTCTAATGGCCTCTAAAGGTGGTTTTTCTACCTTCGTCTTCTTCTTCACATTCGGATCGCTTTAGTGATTTCCTTCATTTAATACCTGTGGCATGATTTGGCCAACGTTTAGGATGGGTTTAGTACTGTTAATGGCTCGAACTTCGGGTTGCTAAAACCGCTCGGCAACTAGTCCATCTAAAACCGGGGTTCGAGCGGGAGTCCCTCCCCTGCTTCACGGTCAGGAGTGGCACTCAGGTCCTTGGGACTTTTGTAGACCAAATACCCTGGCTGCTCCCGACCGGAAGGAGCGTTGGGACCCCCAGGACTCACGTCGGTCAGTCGCGGACAAGGGGATTAATCCCCCCTTCTTAAGGGGGAAAGGCCGACGGAGAGATCCGTAACAATATATATATATATATATATATATATATATATTGTTAAGGACCGCGGATAAGATGGTGTTTTGCCGAGCGGATGGCGCCGCGGCCGAACAGTTACCCCTACTAACCCGATTCCTGGACGTTGGCCGAAATCGCGCCACAGGTATTCAATTTGGAAACCTCTAAAGC